>NW_023501397.1:0-59387 GCF_013396195.1 Fusarium tjaetaba | reverse complement strand
GTGGAGGAGGTGCACCATTTGTTGACGTTGGTGGTAGCGGAGGAGGTGGAGGAGCACTTGTCGCCGGTAAGGGAGGTGGAGCAGGAGGGTGATTGTTGGCTGCTGGAGGAGGAGGAACAGGCCGGGAGCTTGGAGGCGGCAGTGGTGGAGCTGAAGAAGCCGGTACTTTGGGAGGCAGAGGAGGAGGAAGAGCTGCAGGCACAGGGTGGTTATCGGCCGGTCGAGGTGGAGGAGGAGGAGGAACAGGCCCACGGCTAGGTGTTGGTGGGGGTACCCTTGAACCAGGAAAGGGAGGAGGAACTCCGAATCTGTGACTCTCATTCTTCTGTGTTTCTATAGGAGTCTTGGCCGGTCGAGGAGGAGGGGGAGGTCCAGGAGTGGGCGTAGCTGGAACAGCCCTTGGAGGATCTTGACGTGCGAATTTGCCAGCGTCGGCCAACGGTGGAGGGACGCCAAACTTGGGTCGAGGAGGTGACGGCGCTCGTTCAGGCGCAGCATCCTTCGCCGGAGATTCGGCTTTGCCCGACCGTCTCGGGGCTGGAGGAGGTGGGGGGCCGCCTTTTCTCGGAGCCGGGGGCGCTGGAGGACCGTCTGACTGCGGTCGACTACCGGGCGGCGGTGGCGGCGGAGGCGCTCGAGAGCCTCTTCCTTCATTACCGTTCGCAGTTGGGGTTGGCGAGGGTGCTTTCGCTGCTGGAGGAGGTGGCGGTGTCGAATGAGGCTGATTGGCCTTCTGTTGTTCTTCTCTCAGGAAGTCGACAATAAACTCTTGATTTTCTTTGATGAAGTCGTCCGTCAAACCCTTGTCTTGAAGATCTGCGCCAAAGTGCTCGCGCCACAGAGGATCGAACGCATCTAAGAGTGCAAATTCAGAAGGTCTTGAGCCATTGAGATTCGGAGTTGAGTTGACAACATGATGCTGGATGGAGTTATGTGGCATCCGGGGAGACTCCGGAGGAGTCGGAGCTGTGTGCTGAGAGCTGATATGAGTCGAATGGCGATGTCCGAATAGCCCTCCCAACAGGCCATGCTTATGGGCTGGCTGGGCACCTCCACCGAAGGGTGTCGCCTTTGTAGCTCGGCTTGCGTTCTTCTCTCGCTCATCCATCTTCTTCTTGAACTGTTTGGCCTCCTTTTCGTCGACGAAGCTCAGACCAGCGAGGCATTCTTCGAGTTCGAAGGTATGGAAAAAGGTTCGGTCTTGGTTATAGTTCCACGTATCGAAAATCTCCTGGTCCCAGATAACTCCTCGATTGGAAGGCTGAACAAGTTAGCATGTGGTGGTTAGGTGTGGTGGAAGCAATTTGGATATTGGATCGTGGACATACCGAAATATCCACCATCTTGATCCAGTATGTATTTCCGACCAGATCGTTCACGAGCGCAACGGCTCCCTGTAGTCCGGTGTATGTCCATTTTGAGCGATTGGGATATGCTACGTAGAGCCTGGCCACAGCAACGGCCTGAATCTTGTTGGACTGCTTGGGGATGAACCGCTTTACGGTATCCTTATCATCGTCGTTAAGAATAGATGGCATTGTGGCGGCGCAATCGAGTATTGATTACCGTAGCAGTGTCGTGCAATCGGATATGCCAGAGAAACAGTAACGAAGGATATGAGCCAAAGGTAAGATGAGTTCGTCGGTTGTCGCCTGGACTGGACGCGCGGAGTGGCGCTTGTCTGGTCTCTCCTCTTGCAACGTCTCGTCAGAATCGCTTGGCGCTCGCGTGAGGCAACCGAAATCTTGGGGTATGGGAGGTGCAAGCTCTTGTCGCCGGATAGATATATATGACCAAGAGAGTGTGCGAGCAGCGCCCGAGCTTTCGGGCTTGAGTGGAAAGGATTCTCTCTCGGATGGCGTAGGTGAGCACGGATGGTCGTCGCACGTCAAAAGGTGTTCGTCGACCGTGGGGAACAGGAACCAGACTGGGCCAGCGGTCGGTTGGGATGATGTGTGAAGAGCCAGACAGAGCCCAGTCCGCAGCGAGAGAAGTGAGCACCAGCCACAGGCTAGAACCCTTGCAGAAGCACCCGACACCTACCTACCTAACTTACTGTACCACAGCCACTTTGAGTACTAACTGTACTGTAGTTCTCGGGGCGGGGCAACCTAGATACGCCTACGTCTTGACAAGTTTGCTTTTTGGTGGGCGGGAGGGAATTGGAAGCTCAAGGTAGTATGCTAGATACATAGTGATGGTTTTATGGCGATAATTGTGACTGTGACATGCAACGCAAGCGGTCAACTTGCAATGAACCAGGTACCTATCGAAATGGATGGTTCACCGCTTCAGCCACTTTACCAGGTTCTAGAAATTTCGCCTGGCCAGTCAACTGTTGGGCAGCCAGAGTTTAGCAGCCTAGGTGTCTTAGTAGATACCTGGGTTAGTAGATAACTGCAGTCGCCTAAGGTAGTGGAGTATTTAGGGGCATCTAGGTAGGCTGTTGAACCTGATTGATGTGTTACGAAGATGATGTGCCAGCTATCGACTAACTAGTAACAACGGAACATCTTGGGAGGCAGCGAGAACAATTTTTCACATGCCTCTAAGTGTATGGAAATATATATGTTCTGATATAACTTCGAGTCTTCATCAACCCCGAGTCTTGCTTGTCTCGGCTCCAAATCTAGTATACTAACAACGATGAGGGGCAGATATTGGATGGCTGCGTGTCAGCAGGGGATTCCGAGGCTGCCATTGGCCAGTGCCATGATACCAGCATGAGACTACGATTAGCAATCGTCACGTTCCAATGCAAGTCGTGACAAAATTTCTCGAGTGTTTGTATAAATAAATCGTAAAGTAACCCAGTCCCAAGTCCACGTGTAGTCATACAGTCATGTCAACAAAGCGACTTCTGCCACAGAAGTCAACCGCTTATTTCTTGTTCAGAGCCTCCATCTTGGCCTTGCGCTCCTCCTTGGTACCCTCTTCTTGGGGCATATCTTTGGGTACGGCGGGTCCGGGGTGAGCGTTGAAAGCAGAGACCTTGTCCTTGGCCTCATCTTTGATGGGTTGGATGGAGAATTGCTTCTCGCCCTGTAAGAAAATGGTCAGTGTTGGGTTCAGTAACCAAGGCTCCAGTACAAGGGAGTCAACTCACCTCCTTCTGTTGCTCGGTGCCAGTCATTCTGAGAGTTGTTTTGGTGATTTGCTTAAGAAAGTTAAGGGTTCTTGTTGTGATGTAGTTTCTTTGTTGGGTTGATTCGAGAGCTTGTGGCTAAGTACTCAATCATAGGTCGTCAACGTCCTTTTGTAGTTCGCTGGCCCGCCCATAACATGAGGCGATGACGTCGTCTTCTCTGACTAGACTACCTAAGTAGGTACATAAGACCATTCTGTGGCGCATGTTACGACAACCAGAAACGCAAACTCTTTAGGGGAGTGTCACAAGAGGATGTATACAACTTCTCATTGGCCCCGTCTTCCCAAAAACCGCCGACTGTTGAGATCACTGCATAGCTAGGTGCTATCTAGGACACTGCAGGATCTTGAACAATGACGTGGAGATGGTGGTTATGGTGTGCACAATGTGTGTAAGTGGGTATCGCTAATAAGAAAATCAAGGACGAATACCTTGGTAGGTAGGTATCACAACTTGGCCAGCTTGGTCTCAGGAATGCGAAACAGAGAAAAGGGGTGTATTAGCTACACTGGCAGAGTCATGCGCCCATTTGTGATGTCTGGAGAGTTCCAAGAATTCAAAGGGTTTAAGCTGTATTCATCTTATCATGACTTCTAAAATAGAGGGACTGCCATGGTCCTTGTACTCTAACGAACAATCAGCTGCATACAATTGCAATATTTTGCAGTAGCTTTACCAGCATGCCATTCCCGATATGTGACACGGTCTCTTAATATAAAACAGATAACATAGAGTCAGAAACCAGCCCATGGTTAGAGGTAAATCTCAAATGGCGGGGTGACACTGTCGCTGGTATGAGACAGGCCGACGAACATGATCAGCACAACATATTGATATCATATGTAATAATTACAAGTAAATAAAAAGTTTAAAAAATAACCTGCAGCAAATTCTTTTCATTTTGTCTAAGAAACCATCTATAATTACCAACCAACATTCATTCATTTCCATCATGGCCGCTCCGTCTTATGCATGCAACTTACACATTCCCCGCCATGGCTCTAGCTCCCCACTAAGATCTTCAATACATCATTCACGACTATAGTAGCTTGTCATTTTATCAACCCCCTTCAACACATCGTCTGTCAACACCAATATTTGGGTGGCCCGCATGTCTGCAAGCAATGCTCCCCAGCCAGTGAAGCTTTCACTCCCACTCGTAGGTTTGTCCATGACTTTCAAGGATGATCCCTCGCTCATTGATTTAGGAATACCAACAGACTCTGTTCCAGGAGCTTCGTGCTGAAGATGAGCTTGTCGTTATCGCACGCGGCCTGGGGCTGATGCGCCTTGTCAACAATCTCCTCCATTCGTATGACGCCGGCGGAAACAATTTAATTGTTGTAGTCGCCGCTGATGATCGAGAAAATGGCTGGATTGGTGAAGCATTGGCCGAACATGCAGCCATCAGCATGTCCCCGAAAGCGCGTGGCCTGACAGTCGTCAACACAGACTTTCAAAGCGTCGGCGCAAGGGAAAAGATGTACTCTGGAGGCGGAATCTTCAGCATCACATCGCGTATTCTAGTGGTGGACCTTCTCACAGGTTTGCTGAATCCTGAATCAATTACAGGGCTTGTTGTTCTTCATGCCGATCGCGTTGTCGCAACATCCCTCGAGGCCTTCATCTTGAGAGTTTATCGTCAAAAGAACAAGGTTGGGTTCTTGAAAGCCTTTTCGGATAACCCCGATCCCTTCACCACTGGCTTCTCACCCTTGGCTACTATGATGAGGAACCTCTTTCTGCGTAAAGCCTCGCTCTGGCCTCGATTCCACGTCACAGTCGCGCAATCTCTGGAAGGAAAGAAGAAGGCCGAAGTTATCGAGCTCGAAGTCCCTATGACAGACTCGATGCGTGAGATCCAAACCGCCATCATGGAATGTGTTGAAGTCAGCATTCACGAGCTCAAGAAAGGTAACAGTGGCCTGGAAATGGACGATTGGAACCTCGACAGCGCTCTTCTCAAGAACTTTGACATCATGGTTCGGAGACAGTTGGATCCCAACTGGCACCGCGTGAGCTGGAAGACGAAACAGATTGTGAACGACTTGACTGTTCTCAGAACCATGCTCAACTCCATTCTGGCATATGATGCTGTTTCGTTCCTTCAGCATTTGGATACCATTCATGCCGCTCACTCCCCTCCTCCAGGATCAACCCGGCAAACCCAATCACCGTGGCTCTTCCTTGATGCTGCTCAGACCATTTTCGACACGGCAAGACGAAGAGTATATTCCGCCAGTGCCAAGGATGCGGCTCGGGAAGATAACATCGACTCTCTAAGGCCTGTTCTCGAAGAGCTACCCAAATGGGCGCTTTTGGCTGAGGTGCTGGAGGAAATTGATCGTGATCTGTACTTTGAACCTCCAGTTCGAGACGATTCCAACGGCACCATCCTGATCATGTGCTCAAATACCGATACTTGCAGACAGTTGCGAGACTTCTTACAGACCATGCACGTCAAGCCCAAGACGGAGAAACGATCAAGCGAGGACGATGAAGATGAAGACAAGCCCTCTGCAGCTTTCATGATGCGAAGGCGATTGAGGAACTACTTGAAATGGAAGAGACAATTTGCTCAGGTCAGCGCCACTCTCTTTTCCGAAAACCAGAAGGCTCTGAATGGAGCCACGGACACTCGTCCCGGTTTCGCAGGGTCAAGAGGTGGAAAGACTCCTGCAAACAAACGACGACGAGTGCGAGGCGGAGGAAATGCCGGCGTAAGCATGGGTCGTGCTGAGAATGGCAGTATCATGCAGTACATTGAGAAACCGGGAGAAGTTGCCGATCTCATGGCCGAGGTACAGATTACAGAAGAGGAGGCACAGCAGAAAGAAGACGTTGTAGCAGATCCGCTCGACAACATGGAGGAGTACTTCAAACTATACGATATGCAGGATCTCGTCGTCATCCACGCATATGATGGAGATCAGGACGAGCATGTCCTTGAGGAAACCAAGCCACGATACATAATTATGTATGAGCCAGACGCCGCCTTTATTCGCCGAGTTGAAGTCTACCGATCATCGCATAACGACAGGAACGTGAGGGTATACTTTATGTACTACGGTGGCTCGGTGGAGGAACAGAAATACCTGTCATCTGTTCGGCGAGAGAAGGATGCATTTACGAAACTCATCAAGGAGAGGGCAAGCATGTCCCTTGTCATGACCGTGGACCCAGCTGAGGATCCTGAAGAGGCTTTTCTCCGTACCGTCAACACACGTATTGCTGGTGGTGGAAGGCTTGCAGCAACAGCTGAGCCGCCACGTGTTGTGGTAGACGTGCGAGAATTCCGTTCCTCTCTACCATCTCTCCTCCACGGCCGCTCTATGGTCATTGTACCATGCATGCTCACAGTTGGTGATTACATTTTATCGCCAAATATCTGTGTAGAACGGAAATCTATCAGTGATCTGATCTCGTCGTTCAAGGATGGCCGACTCTACAGTCAAGCCGAGACTATGTTTCAGTACTATAAAAGCGTGATGCTGCTCATCGAGTTTGACCAGAACAAGTCCTTCACTCTGGAGCCATTTGCCGATTTATCTGGAAGCTTGAACAGTGTCGCTCCGACCAACATGTCGTCCGACTTACAATCCAAGTTAGTATTATTGACACTGGCGTTTCCAAAGTTGCGCATCATCTGGTCTTCGTCTCCGTACCAGACGGCCGAGATCTTTGAATCCCTAAAGACTCAGGAGGAAGAGCCTGATCCGATAGCCGCTGTCAGGGCTGGCTTGGATAAGGATACAAGGGCCGAGGAGCAAGCCTTCAATCAGGAGCCCCAGGATATGCTTGCCATCGTGCCAGGCGTGACTCCACAAAACATCAAGAATCTGGTGCTCAAGACTGAGAGTATTCGTGAAGTTGCCAACATGACGGTCCAAGAACTGGCACCTTTGGTCGGCACAACGGCTGGACGACAGATTCATGGATTCTTTAACCGCAACGTCATGGAAGAGGACGACTAATCTCAAGCCAATGCTAAAACGATGTACAGATACCGCAGGATGAATCAGGATAAGAGAGGAGTAAAACAATAAACCATATACGTTAATTCGGTTACCGTCCATCACCCTCATCTTAGGGAGCAAGAAAATATAAGACTTGGAAAGAGGATACTAAAATAAACTTAGGCAATTTAGTCTAAGTTTAGGTGTCCTTACTAAGTCTTTTCAATACTATCTAGGATAAAGACGTTAGGTTTTCTTGGCCCCCTGGCCTTGTCACCAACTGCAATCAAAGTGTAATATTACCAATGGAATTCAAATTGTGCACTAGCGGAATGTTACAAGATTGAAGATTTTGCTAAAAATCGTAAGGATTGGGTATCCTAATGCTGACAGATGAATATCAAAGAAATCAGAAGAGTAAACGGCCGTAGCAAACTCCTCCGCAAACTAACATAGCTCTCCCCACCTCCCTATCCTTTATCAAATTGGTATCACAAAGAAGTTCGTTCTGGTGTTTTATCGTCTAAACCCTCGTCGTCCTCATGTGAGAGCCTCCCCGGCGCTTCGCTCGGCCTCCCTTCGAACCACAATAGCCGCAGGTCAAAAATCGGACCAGAATAGCGCAAAAACTAACCACTCCGTTGACGATGGCGGTCAAAATTCTACCAATTCCACTAATAATAGCCATGATGACATCCCCAATTGTCTGGAGGCATGACCGGATCTGTTGGAGAGACTTGTTAGCGATGTGGTTCAAAGTGAGGCTGATAGAGTGGGGTGGAGGAGACAACAGCGCGACTGGGGAGGGGCAACGACAGTAGTAAGCGAGTGGAAGAAGGTAGAGACTGAGTCAGAGTGGAAGAAAGAAACAAGAAATTGGGTTGGTGGTGGATGGGTTGAGTTTGGCGTGTAGACCAATATCATATGTTCCTCCTGGAGAGAATGGAGCGTGACTTACGCAAGACATAATACCGCCCATTGTGAATATTTGTAGTAGGTGATGTAGGTGCTTTGTGTGTGTGTTTGGTTGGTTGTGATTGATGAGCTCTTAGACAAGGCTGAGATTTCTGTTGTAGATCTGGAGTTGGTGTTGTGAAAGATGAAAGTTTATTCGAGGTCACGTCCTTATATATCCGAAATTTGTTGTGCTGGCCATCGCGCCTGCTGCATGTTTTTTTCTCTTTCTTTTTCTTGGATCATACCTTCCTCCGTCATGTTTATTTCCTGACGTCAGTTTGCGATCTCCGATTCCCCTCATGACCCAGCCACCAGCCACACTAACGGCTGTGGCTAAATGACAGGTCATCATTGATTGGCTGCAGCATCATGATGACGTTCCTAATGTGGCTACTGCTCCAAGAAAAACAAGGCCTGTCATGTCTTATTGCCGCTGTAGCCCGTTGCGGGTTTGTTTGAGGTTACGTTCGACGTCAGGGCAATCAATTGTTGGAGACGATTCCCTGCAAAATGACTCGGCTGATTTTCCCTTCCCAGCCGCCATTGACCAGGACCAGGCTTTGATTAAACGAGGACTCATGGAGGGCTAAAGAGGACTCTTTTCTGACGTCACACTGTCATGATGAGATCAATCGATAGGGCGTGGGTGTCACCACGACGATCGAGACCCCTAAGATGGACAAAATGGAGGAATCTGGACTTTCTTGGCCTTGTGCTGGTGGCCTCATTGGTCGTCATATTTACGATGTGCCATTAAGGTCCGAGATTGCTGTGTTTTCACGGAGGGTGATGCCTGTCAGGATGTGTGTGTGCTGTCCGCATTTGGGTATCTTTCGCTTCAACTCCAACCTCATTGAGATGAGTAGGTATCTAGTAGTTTCCAGAAACATCTAGTTTATACACGTGGCTGAATCCGTGCCACTGAGCCAGGGAATCTAATATGGCAATAACATAGTGGAGGTCTGTCTGAACGAAAAAAATCATGCAAACCACTTCTTCTTTTGCGATACGGCCTTCTGCATGTTGATTCGCCGCAACATTTCGCGGTTCCTGTTATCAAGGAGCCCCAGCGCCGAGCGATCATCGGGAAAATAGGCCTGCCCGCGGGGGATCCGCGGTCGCTCGTCATCCATCATCTTGATGCGCTGCACGCGGCGCAGCTTTGTTAGGCCATACCAGCATACGATAAGCGAGAAGACGACTGAGACACCAGTGACGCCAGCGAAACCCCAGTTTGTCTCCTCGATAAAGTTCTCCAAGTTCATGCCGTAGAGACCAGCAAGGAACGTTCCCATGGCTAGGCCTAGCGTCCCAACGCTGAATTTGAGATCAAGCAACATGAGAGCGTTTCGATTGGCGTCCAGAATTGCACGAACGCTACATTTGCGAGTGAGTAATATGATCAGCTTTAAGTCAAGGGTAAGGGTTCCTTACATTTCCTCCGTGTTTCGGATGCCCGAGACAAGGTTGCCGGCTTCTTGCACGATTTCGTCAGTCAGCTTGTGATAAGACTCCAAAAGCATCTCAACCTCCGTGTGGTCATCCTCTCCCCTGTAAAGATCATGTGTTTTCTCCGTCAAGTACATGGCAGAGAGATCATCGTCGGCTTCGAGGAGGTCTTCGATGGCATCCCGAACCAACTTTGCTTTTTGCTCAAAGGTGCTCACTCGCTTGGATAGAATAAGGAGCATTCTGAGCTTGCTTCGATCAATATCATCCTCCAGCTCGCTAAGAATATGCATGACCGGCTCCCGCACCGCCTCGAAATCAGCTTCAAGTTCAGACGTCACTGAGGTCAACACCGCTTCCAATGCCCGGAACTCATATGGCAGAGCGCCTGATGCCTGTGTATTCTTCTGTTGTAGTTTGCCCTGCAAGTCGTACATGAAGGCCGATTGGGGGTACGATGTTTTTGAGCCGTAAATATCGAATAGAAGCACTCGGTCATGTTTGATCAGGACCTTGAGATGGAGTAGGTTTAGCAAAATGGCCGAAGGGCGAATAAGGATGTGAGGCAAGTTTGACGAGTCAATCTTTCGCAAATCACGAGGCAACAAGCCGAACTTGAAAACATCCATTGTTAGTTGTTATATCCTTGACATCTTTCCTTACGGCCGGGACACCCGTACCTTTGCAATAAGTTCAGTCTTCTTGAATTCTCCATCAACAAGAATGACGTTCCCATGCTCGTCGACTTCCGTGCATCGCAGTCGAGGCTCGGATGCAGCTTTGGCCGCAAGTGTTCGCCGGTTGTTGAAGATTGACGAGCCATCAGCATATTCGTCGTGATTTGGGAGATCGTCTGGCTTCAAGTCTTTATTATCCTTCCTTCCTGCGAATTTGAGGAATCGTTCCCATGTTGGTGGGTTCTCTGGGTTTGGATCTTGCCCTTTGAATAACTTGCGCGCACCTCGACTGGTGCTGAAGCAGCGTTGGGCCGTCCAGGGCTGATGACAATCTTGAAATTTCCGTGAGGTGGGATCTCTTTGGAAGAGTGTTGGTTTGGATACGGTCACTGATCTCTGGCATACCATTCCCAAGGTTGTGAATTGTTTCCGCGTCGTAATAGTATCTAGTGTTCGTGCGCGACAGCATGGAACTGGTGTGGTCATCGAGGTTCGGTCATGGTTTGCGTTCGAGAAAGCCCTCTTGGACTGACACCGAAGGAATCGCAGGAGGTTTCGAGATGGAACCGGAAGACACAGGGCTGACTGCATCACTGGGAGTCCGTATCACGTCGGCATTGGTAAGGTATTGGATATGTGCGGCGTCTCTTGTTGAGGACAGGCTCTAAGGTAGGCTAGGTTATCGATGATATCAAGAAAAGTCGATGTCGAAAAAGACGCCTTAGTCATCGGGACCAAGCCACTGGTTCTGGCGGGTCTCAGATGGTGCACAGGCCATATTCAGTTAGTTACCTTAACTTATTACCTTGGACTTGGGATCTGTCCAATATGCCGAGAGGAATTGTTCTTTAAACAATCACAAATTTGTAGATTCTTTGCCCTACCTACGTAGATGTGACTAATTGAGTACCTCCTGTCTTGATCGGATAAATATTTAAATTTAGCTCTTGTTGGCGCTATGAATTCACGCCTCCGCCTTGATTGCCGACGGCCCTTTGAATCTTCGAAATATGGCAATTTTTCTCTTGCAAAATGTTCCTCCCAACAACTTTTTTATAGGTCGACTGTTGCAGGACCAGCACCTCAATGGTCAACGGCCGATATTTTCTTTTTTCGAGAGGGCATGTATTTGGGTTGCCAACTCGAGCCATAGACGATTCTCTAAAGCTCACATCGGCCTCAAGTAATTCATGCCATTGAGGCTCGTCCATCTCAGCAGCATCACTCTCAGATCCTGTATAAACTTGCGCCATGGGCCTTACGCCTATACGTATTCGAAGCAAGCGGAAATTTCCATCGAGAGACAAACCGTCCCCTCGGCAAACTATCGCATCTCTCCCTGACGAAAATATCAACCCCCCCAAGAGAATGAAGCGTTCACTATCAAATGTCCTTGCCTCTCGATCTACGCGTTGGAGGCCGGCTATTCAGGCTCTTCCGGCCGAAATCTTGGAGAGTATATTCCTTTACAGCGCCAATGTTGCGCTTCCCCGGTCCGCGCCGATCATAGGATCAAAGCTGTCTGGGCGGGCTACTCTCATCAGGTTCATCATATGGGCATTCCAAGATACTTGGGAACAATCGTTCGGTGACCCTGAGAAGTTTGCTGCACTAGATAAGAATCATGTATCTGGCAATTGGCAACTCCAGGTTTGTCAACACCATCATACTTCGGAATATTTCACCGTCTAATATTGTTGGTTTAGTCAACCATATTGTGCCTACCTTGGATCACGGCAGAATTCATTCTCCAGGCGCAGCAGACCTGGGTAGAAAAGTACGCCAGAGACCAACATTATCGTCATTATCTTCCTCAGTTGGATGATGACGGTGATCCCTTTATTTATGGACACGGCCATGATTTCGAAGGTGGCGTGGGGCACTTCAACTCACAGCAGTGTTTTGAAGCTGATTATCAGGAGGTTCTGTCTTGGAAACCTTTCGAAAGGGTTGGATCATGGGGTGGCTGTGATGTTCACCCAAAGGTGCGCATTCCTACATCCCTCATCACCGGTCCATGGGACGAAAAGAACCTACGCCTCCTGTTCTGGCTCCGCAGGGGTGGGCTAGTTTATGGCCTGGAAGAGCATGATAGATCGTGGGAGATTCAGCTGGACTGTCTTCGCAACGCATTTATCGACGCACCGGAGCCTAACGCCTTCATCACAAATCTGATCGATCTCACTGCACTGTGTCAGGGTCTACCGAGAGATGTTGCCAGAGAGCAAAGAAGACGTATTGATCAACGGCTGAAATGGGGTGCTGATAGTGTCATCTCGAAGGAGATACTTCGACAGGTCTATGGAACAATAGGGATTTTCCACGATGGCTTTGGCACTTCAAGCTCCCAGAAATAAACGGCTGGTAGTCTTGTTTCTCGGCCAAAGAGACAGCACTGCCTCCCGGTTGTTCCGTTCCCCTCATGTCCAAATCTGCACCCGCAAGAATCGGGTAAGCACTGTCACTTCGAGCTACCACATTCAGCTCGCCGACATATATCATAACCTAGTTGGCTTCAGCCAATGTCAGAGTCAGGGCAGTGAATGTTGCGCACTAGTGTTCAGCAGGATTCGTGTGAACTCATAATGGCTCATCGTACATCCTATCACCAGCACAAAACCGGACGCCCTTGAGGCTTGTCAGGCCTGGCGGTTGCGAGACCATCACATCTCAAAATAAGGAATCAAGTTCACCATGATTAGACGTATGTTGTGTATTTAATAGGCCTTCCTAGATTAATCGGGATACGCCCCTTGTGATAGAATGTCACCAGGCTTCATACGATTCGAGTCTTGAATGAAAGGGCCAGATGTCGTGGAACGCCTTAACACCATGAATAAGAAACGAAGCGTAAGAGAACAACAAGGGCAGAATATCACGACAAGACTTACTTCATAGCAAACTTACCTCCAATGTCGCATTGCCTATGAAAGACTTCTTTCATCTCCACCTCAGCCAACGGCCTCTCTTGTTTGTAGCACTAAACTTCACGATGTTCCCCTAGCGATAACAACCACAGCCCAGCCCTGTACGTAATAAACACACATACGCATACACTTACACACGAGACCTGCTGATGATGCCACTTACACCGCACTTGAGGAAAAGAGGTCAAAGACAGGGGTAGACAAGGTAACATACATCCTGTCAAGACTGTGCCAAGGTCGGGATATGACTCACGCCGTCCGTTAGCACACCATGTCCAAATGGACCACGCGATTCCGGGATTTCGCGGCCGCAGTTGGAGGCGCTCCTGGAACTTCCGAGTGAAAAGATTCTCCAGCGTGCATTGCTTGGGAGTGTGACTCCGATTCGCTCAAGCACCAGATCGGCAACCTTGGATAAATTAAACACATGCTCAATGTAGGATTTTATGGTAAGAATTCATGCCTTACCTCCTCCGGTTCTGGAATCTCATTCCCCAAGCGTCCTCAAGCTTCAATAGTCCGGATCGACATGCAGATGTTGGTCTGTATTCGATTCTGGCGCATCACGTAGTCACAAATGGTGAGTGGTTCGCTTCAGTTTGCGTGAAAGGCGGAGGCAATTTAGTGTTCCAGCATAATGCTTTTTGATTTCGTGCTTGTCTTGCTTTGCTCGTGCGTCCTTCTCCTATCCGAAAATTGGTTCCATAAGGGATTGGAAATGACTGCCACGAGTCCACTATCGCGAGGACTGTTTCAAGCTAGCTATTAGATTTCGCCATAGCGTCATCGCTCTCCTCAATTCAGATCATTCTTAGGACTCCTTTGCTCGAGTCCGCTTCCGAAATCGACTGCTTTTTTTGCCTCTTGAGTTCCCAAAGTCTGCCTTTGACGAGGTCGAGTGGATTCAAGCTTTGGCTGTTTCCGAAGACAACATGCGGTCTTGGGATGTTTTGATTGCAGGAAAAGGCAAATTGAACTCCAGTTGATGCAAAACCGATTACCTTGCAGATTCCTTCTTTGACGCCGGGGTCGTTATTCTTGGGTGACCGGGTTTGTCTGCTCGGTTTTGATAGCAAATCAAACCTATTACCTTCCTTAACCTTCTCGCCTCTCCTCTTCGCCGTGCGATACTTTTTTCAGTGCCGTCAAGTCCACTTCTGAGACTTTGGCAGTAAACCAAGTAAAGCCAAATAAGTAACAGTAACAAGTACAGAACAAAGAAAAGCAGCGTCGTCCTAGTCATACAAGATATGTACTCTTCACCACCGAACGACCCTTGAAAACAGACAGCCGCAGCCATCACTCTTGCTCCGTAGCCCATACCCGACATGCAGGCAAATGAATACGCTTTTCGGCCCAAAGTCGAGATACCAGCAGACGATGATACAGCAGAATTGTGATCTCTCAAATGTGGTATCAAGGCCTTTTTAGTAAAAGACTCCATTTCTTCCACCCGCCACATCAATATATTTAACAAAGAGAATTTTCTTGATTCGACATTATTTCTTGACTTTTAAGTCATGTATAGCTTATCTATAGTCGACAGGGTATCAAGTTGGAAACAGTGAATATCGTTACCAACGTGTGATTGGTTTTTTAGTTGAGAATACCCTCCAACATACCAGGTCCCCGAAGGCCGATAGCAGGATGGACAGACGAAACTTCGTAGCCCTGAGCCGCTTCGGCAGAGCAGCAGACTCGCTTGCCGGTACCAGGTAAGCTAGGACGGACGGGGATCTGGAGATTCGACTCAGAGGTAATGCCTCGAGTGCGAACCAACGTATCGGGCCAGGCAGGATGCTGGGTAGAATAACGACCACCAAGGATCTCGCGAACGTTCTCCTGAAGGCAGTTGTCCATAGAAGCGGTTCTATTTCGCTTCGTACCACTTCTAGGGGCAGTTGCGGGCACAATCTCAGCTGCGCGATAATTATGGAGCTCCTGTAAAGCACGAGCGGCATCAGAATCACGAGCCATATCCTCAAGTTCCTGCTGTCGTCTCGCCACGCAAGATTCCAGAGACAGGCCCACGAGCTTGCCAACCGGACCGGTGTAAGATTCGGGGGAGGACGTATCACAGCGCACATCATAATCCTCTGGAACCGAAGGGATTGTCGGTTTCTGGCTCAATCTCTCATTACATGACTTCGACGCTCGGAATCGCGACGGCATACCCAGTCTGGAGGAACTGAGGGTCGCGCTAACAAGCGATGAAGAAGATGATATGGAAGAAGAGCGCGAGGAACGCGAGGAACGCGACGAATCCGAAATCATCGATTCGGGTGAGGAAGCTGTTGACACTGAAGTAGCAAGGGAAGATCGGCGAGTAGGGCAGTAGGCTTGAGGGGAAGATGTCATGGTGGCAGGGAGACGATCGAGGTACTGAGATGTGTTCGCATTGTTGGCTTGAGCCATGGCCAAACCCATCGCAGAAGACTTATTAAGCATGTGGGAAGCGGCACTCGCTGCAGGAGTGCAGAGTCCACTGCTCTGAGGGGTAAGTCGAGGAGTTGGCAGCATACCCAGACTGGGGGCCGCGCGGCTAGAACTGTATCCTAGAGCCGCTGATTCCATAGCCATAGGAGTACTGTAGGGCTTGGGAGTCGGTGTGGCCTCCGCAGATTCATAGCCATATGGACTCTGAGCTTGATGGGGCATATTGAGAATACTGCGAGGAGACAAAGCACAAAGATCACTTGACCTAGGGATAGCAGGCGTGGCAGGAATCAATGTGGCGAGATTCGTCAATTCAGGGTTCAGACCCAAGATGATTCGCTTCCAATCCACAACTTGCTGGGACACGACCTGGGAAACACCTCCGGGAGAAGGAGGGCCAGATGGAGGAGGCGTGTACTTGAGAACAATATCGGTCCATCGCTGGAAGACCTCATCGACGATATGCATCTTCCAGTTGACTGCGAGGAGAAAAGCGATTTCGTTCTGGTTGATCTCTTGAGTGTGGAGTCCCGAAATCTTGCTCCAGGCCCGGGCAGAATAGTTCCTATCCTGAAGATACTTTGAGGCAAGGATCAGAGCCGCGAGGAACATACGACGACCGCACTGAAGGGCGCGATCGGCGTGTCGGTCCTCAGGCTGTTCCATGGTGAAGTTGTGCTTCGGCACATGGGGCTTGATGAGAATTAGATAATAGAGAGCGACCTGCAGAGTCGAGTAGCTGGTTCGTGACCGGCGCAAGGTCTCTTGAATAAATGTGCGCAGAGGAAGAACGGCCCTACTTCCAAGCTCATTTCGGCAGGCGACAGAGGAGAGTGGCCAGATGGCTTCAACGATATGTGTCGACGAATCTAGAAGGGTGAAGGCTAAGCGTATGGACGAGTAATCACAATCCAGTCATAACATACCGACAAGGCTATCTACGAAGTTAACTTTTCGGTCAGACTGCCGGACCAGAGCCGGAGGGCACGCGGCGCGAGCATTTGAAGTTCTTCGTGGGTTCTGGCGTAATTCGGCGGGAAGTGCTTCCGTCTGTGTCTTTTGGACGTTACGTCGCGAGTTGAGACTGCAATCAGCAACGGCAGCCTTTCTCGAAAAATAGGAATCGCAAGAGTCGGAGTCGGAAGAGTGTGCGGAAAGAGAGAAGTCGTCGGAAATCTGAGAGGTGGTGTCGGACCAAACAGAAGTAGTGGAAGTCGAAGCGGAAGAAGCTATCGAGGTGTTGTAGGGTGCATATTTGGAGGAGGGGTTATAAGCGGGCGACACGGTTGCGTCGCACATCATGTTGGATAGTGAATAAAAGGATCCTGAACTGCAATCAATTCAGGGGGTTATCCAGTCGCCGTCTACGGCTAAGCCACCAATCAGATCGTGGTTTGCCGATAAATTCGCGGGGTCAAAATCGAGTAACGATACTCCGTTGCAGCGTGTAAGTGCTGCTTCGAGGTATATCCTTGGTCGTGTTTTCAGAGAGCTTCTAGACAGTAAAGTGCAAAAGCGACTTGATAACACAAACGATGAGACCGGAGGACGAAGCGGAGACGGCGACAGGAATAAGATATGTTTTTTCAGCAGGCATTGCGGCAAGGCTTCAAATCTCGAGTGAGGTTGGAAGCGAATGGCAGTCTTAGAACAAGGCTACCATCAGGGCGATCGAATAGTGGAAATCGATTTCGGAGTTTGAGAATTAGAGAGATCAAGTCGGTGTTAGTTAATTATGCAAGGTACTGTTGAAGGTGTGGCTGAAGATGAGATGACCTGAAAGAGGTGGTGAAGGAGTTTATTAGATGGCCGAAAGAGGGTGACTCTTTGCTTAAGTGGCCTAAGGGGCGAGTGAGGCGTTGAGTTGGTGGTAGCCTGCGGTAGTGGGATGTGACTCTTCTGGTTTTGCACGGTGGCAATTCTGAGCAAAAGCGGCGGGGGCGTGTGGCAGGTGTAAGCCAACTGGCGATCTCGGAGAGAGCGTTTTAGAGAGTGTGCGAGGTGGTAGCCTGTGCCTGGTTCGGTACAAGGATGACTAACAGGAGGTTCGTTCGTCACTGTGAGTGTGGCGAAGGAACTGATAGCGGGCTGCAGCCTGGCAGGGAAATGACAGTGAACGGGGAAATCGTACAGGTGACCAGAAATAGAGTCAGAGAAACACTAACAGAAAATCGGTTGGAGCAGGTGAATAGAACAACAGGAACGAAATGACGATAGATGAGTGAAAGTGAAGATGAGATGGGATGGTGATAGAGGCGACGGGCAAGTAAGCAATACAGCGAGTCCGGAGACTGACACGAAGAGTGAGTGACTCGAGTGGCAGACAGGACACTTCTCGGTGGAATCACCTCACTGATAGAAGACAATGATCCTTGCCTAGAGAGTTTAGGACGGGTGCGGGCGAAGGCCGGGGGAGGCAAGGTTGGTCCCTCGAGTGGACAACCTTTTAGGCTTGGGCTCGGCTGGGTTTGGCTGGGCTGGGCTGGACTCGGCTGGGCTGGACCTAGGCAGTGCTGTGCTGGAATTTGTAGGCAAGGCCAAAAGTGTGACTCTTCGCAGCGTCAGGCGGCAAAGAGAGTGAGTGTGTGAGTCTGAGTGAAAAGTCGCAGAGTGCAAGTGAATGCCGCTGCGGCCTGACTGAGAGAGGTACGGTTTGAGCAAGGTTGGAACAGGCTTTTTGAGAGGAGATTACCAAGATCAAAACAACAACAAAGATGAAGACAAGACGCCGTGGAGAGTGGAGATGTACACGATCCAGAGCAGACTTCAGAGAGTCGCTTGGGGACGGATTCAGAGGGCGAAATCGAACATTATGGCGATGATGCTGTTCGATGGGGGGAGGGGGAAAAGGCGGGAGATGGCAGCAGCGGGCTATGGCATAGTTTTGAATGCCTGGGAGAACGAAAGCGTGAGCAAGACCAGGAGGAGAGGCGAGTTGAGCGTCGGTACCTACGGCGCGCTGCAAGATTGGCCAGCGCGCGAGGTACTGTACCTCGCAGAAGTGTCTGTGAGAGATATCCGTACTGTACGACCGAGCCCTTGTAGGCCTTTCAACCAGTCAGTGGGCTGGTTAATCTTGCCCTGGCATCTCACACTGGACGATGAGAAGCCCCTCTTTTCCAGTTCCGTGCGACACTGTGCATAGATCGCGCATCCTGTACATGCGTGGCCTTCCACGATGGGCCTAAAAGCGTGTCTGCCTTTTGGCGTCGCCTTATTGGTCCTCGATATTTAACAGCGCGTGTCTTTCCCCTCCACCATCCACCCTTTCCACGGCGCCATCCACCTCCACCTCCCGGACTTTTGAGTCTTGATCAAGGCCTCAAGGCATCAACCGATTTCTGTTTCCCTGGCATCGAAAGTCCAAGCACTTGTCCGGTGAGGAGGAGAAGGATGAGGTTAACGCATCGCTAACGCGTGATTCATCGTCAAGTTTAAGAGGCCTGCTGTATGTATCTATCTGCTACGTATGTCTAACTTGGTCTTTACCTGCTGGACGGGCCTCACATGAGAACAAGCACGACGCAGGTCTTCCTTCATGCAATCATCATGAACTCGAATGGAGCCTTGTCAGTAATGGAATGGTGCTCTGTTCTGCTGCAGCTTTCGTCAGGTTATTGCTATGTACCTAGCCAGCCAGGTAGGCAGGTAGGTACCGAGCTCCGTGACGATGACCAACGACTTGGATTTGACTCACCTCATCTTTGAACACTTCACTGGGTTAGCACGCCAGCCAGGTTCGTGCGTCTCGCGTATCCCTGCCGTCCCGACCACCCTGGTCACCGTACCAACCCTTTCTGGTTCCTTGACTCTTGACTGAGTTGTCGACTGCCTGTGCTCGAAATTGAAGAAGCTATCCTCGTTCTCCTGGGATCAGTCAGTTGTTACACGGTTGCCCCTGATATATGTACTTCCGTACTCTTGGCCTCACGCATGATTAAACCTCAAGCTTTCCTGAGAAGCCGATACCTGGCTACGATGCTCAATTAAATGCTACTGAGGTGAATCTTGACAGTCAGTGCTTCGCTTTAGCCTTTTGCCTTTTTTGGGTGGGAGCATACCCTCTAAAACTTGGCTCGAGTGTGTGAAGACTCTTCTCCTCAGCTTTTGATAGTGCACACCTCCGTCTTGTGCGCCACCACTTCATGAGCATTGGTAAATCTGGTATTTCATGATGATGGTTACAATATAGCCAAGAGAGGGGGTGTTTGGTCCTCATTTGACGGCAAGTGTACGGATCATACTGGTACTTGTCGCCAATATGTTGCCGGGACATCGTTCACTCAGCCTTTCGAAGCTGCGCTGTAACTAGCATCCTTCACAGAAGCATTCAATGAAGGCCGAACAATCTGCCCAATGGAAAGAAGCCTGTCTCACACAAATCTCGAGAGAATCGATTGTATAAACATGTGGGTAGGAATGATTGGTCTGAGCTTGTCTCGCCTCCGAATAAGTCTGTTGGCAGAATCTGAGATCTCTTCTTCAAAACTTGACGTCTGTTTACTTTCGTCAGCATCAATAAAAAACGCCATGTATGTACATAGTATCTTGCCACTAAAATACGGTGGCACACCTATGGTAACGAGAGGCATTTATGAGACTGACAAAATACAAAGTTCTATCTACGGAGTAGTCCCTATCGCATCACAGTCATTGAACGCATGTTCAAGTCCGGTGCCGCCTCTGGCCTTACCATGTTTGGCATTTGTCACAGTCAATTAATTCAAGGCTCCTGTTCCCCTCACCCTTACGCATGACCTACTGTAGAAGGTCTCGCCATTATTTCTGGGCTTCTGCTGATCAGACATCTATGGGGAATATAGCCATCCCACAGTGACTTCAAGTCCTTTGAACGGTTCCGATACAGTCTCCAAGGTGGGTACTGCATAGTAGACCTCAAACACCTGGCATTTTGGTAAGGCAGTAGGGCAGGCAGGCAGGTAGTGATCCAACACTAACATCGTGACTCCGCAACTCGGTTTGTTGCCAACTGCAGAAGTACAAGCCTCAAAGGCTATCATGCAGGGCAAAGACACAGTTGCTTCAACATGATCATATAGTCGCCAATGTGGTGTCCAGGAGAATTCTGTCCCTCTGTTTGTGTTAACCTCCAAGCCTTGTTGGGCTATGTACGTTTGCTTGGGAAATTGACCGAGTGGTTGACTCGGTCATCTCAACAAGCTAAGTTTGATGAGCTTGGTCATCGAAATTACTGGCTTCTTTGTGATAATACTGTTACCACGTGTGCTACCTCGAAAAATCTCTCTCGTTCCATCTGCGTAATGACTGGTGTTCTCTTTATTCTAGCCCATCATGAGAAGGCTGATTTACAGACACCGCGATCATGATTCTGGTCCCACAGGTGCTTACACAACTCCTCATCAGCTGCACATCATGAGCGTGAGCCTGGGCTTCTTCTTTTCTTCGGGTACTTCTTCTCCTTCGTGATGTATCCGCTGATGGTGAAACACGATCCTTTTTCCAGTCACGTACGTACTCGGTGTTCTTGGACATGATGAATGCTCCTTCATCCGGCTCGTGCGCCCACCAAGTGGCGGCGCGCTACCAGCCCCTTAACAGATTCCAATTTCTTTGTTATTCGCCAGAAGTCCCGACTCAAAATCGCACGTACCGAACTCTATGGTCCGCCGTACGACACTCCACTTGCATATTGTGTTTTGTTCGTCCCATTGCGCATCATCGATCAGTGTCCTCCTCGGTCCAGAAACGGGACCCGTTCGGTCACCGGATCCTTAACAGATCCGGGCGGGCATGGACAAGGCTCATTGCTCTCAGGTAACCTGTTCATGCATTGCAGCACATAATTACTGGTAGTAGCAATCCTGAACTTTCCGGCATTCGTCACTTGCATAGTAACTTCGCTAGAATGATAAACCAGGGCTCGCCACGCGCATCGTGCTCCCGCTGTAACATGATCACAGTACAATTACTGGGTCTCTATCTTTACGCACACTTTTTCTGGGTGCTGATGAAGCTGTGAACTTTCAACGACCGACGCTCCACTTACCTTACCCATGGGCGTTATGGTTGGCCCATTGATTGTGACTCAGTGCTGCCAGTCTTTGTTCTTTTAAAACATCAAATGAACACCACAGTAGCACCCTTGGTAAGTTCGAGAATCGTAAAGAAGTACCACTCGGTTGCCTCTCGAGACGTTGGTAGTCTCGAGAAAATGGCGTACAAGTAGCTACAGTATCTCATTAATAAGCTGGTATATGTATAATATATATTCATTCTGCGTCACGTCTGGAAACATACGCCTTACCCTAGACAATATAGAGTGTTTAGCATGTCCGGGGCTGCCTAGTCACTCTGAGAGGTGGATAGGATACCAATGCTTGCCCCACAGCACTCTTCTACCTATTCTTGCGAAGGGCCGGAGGGCGAAGTGGTTCAGGTTGCGTGTAGGTTGCACCGCCGCCTAGGCCCCTCAGCTTCGGTTGGATGGCTGAGTACAGATGTCATGACGCACCGCAGGAAGAAGCCCCTCACGGGACCCAAGGTTTATCAAAGAAACAATGGGATTTACCGAATACAAACACCTTCTCTGTTCGTGTCGTCTTCGGTCTCTGACCAAGTCCTCGAACAGTGAGTGAACCCTTTCCCAAGCTTATCCCCCACATTCCGGCACCCAGTCCGGGAACTTCGGGGCCCCCGGCCACGGAAACTCTCATCTTCAAGATGTGTGTAAGAAACTGCTTATTATTACTTGCGTATGGCATTGTATGGTTACGACCATGCGGTGCTTTACGAGGTCCTATTACAGCCTACGTATTCAACGTTGTCCTGATATTCTGTGCCTTAGTTACTGTGATAGCCGAAAAACACACTTCTTCCCAGTCCCTTAGCAAGACCCCTGCTTGACCCATGCCCTGGACTCCTTCACCGTCAGATTTCGAAGGCGCTTATCCATACTCCGTAGATAGACAACTTCCATGCTCGAGAACGTGGCTGCCTAGCTACGTCCATGCTGGCCACAAGCTGTGCATATCAAATCAGAAGTGCCTTGGCCTGCCATTTAAAGTTAACGATGCAAGTGTCATCGTACTGTGTTGTGCTGAATCCTGAATACCGGCTTATACTCAAAGGCATTGTTCGAGAAGGCACAAAAAGCGCCTGAATTGAGTTACCAACTACTACTTGTATGTAATGTAGTCGGAAGCCGATATCGCTCCTTGTAAAGCCACGAACTTAATGACTTGCATGCTCAAGGGTGATTTGGAAATGCGAGTCTCATCGAAACCTGTCGAATGTTCTCTGGACACCTGAGGTACATGATGCATCCGAACGCATACAGGGGGAGAGGGGATCGCGATTATACATATACCCCACAAGATGAGCTGAGCCGCTGATCTTAACAGGACGTTCACGGAAAAAGCAGTGATGAATGAACCATCTCAAGTATGATGGGGACAAGCTGTCTGCTAGGCATGTCGCCGAACCAGTCAAGCTGTCGTGAGTACGGCATGTCTCTGCTGTTTACCTGTCGAGGAATAAGTGCCATCAGTACCGCCATTGACTTTGTGGTTCGTATACTGCCACTGTAAACATCATGGGAAGGTTGAAAGACGATGGGAATATGTGATTCATCTCACGAAGATTTTGATTGTAGTGAAGAAATTATTATAGGCAGCCCCCAATATACGCCAGCTTTGTGCACCATGCTGCACCCCCCCTTCATTCTTTATATCAGCGCGGTAAACTGGAAATGGCATCTAACCTACCTACTGGCTGGACTCACCTACGCCGACGGGAGGCATCGCTTCCCAGTTCCCGTTTTTCAATCATAAACGTGGCCGAGTGACGAATATGTGTTGAACCACCTGATCACTGCTGTGAAGCTACAAGTCAAAGCAGGTGAGTCAACTTCAAGGCATAACTGTTACGCGAGACCTACAGTGTAGCTAAATCTGCAGGTCGTTCGTTGGTGTTAGCAAGTAACACGCTTTAGCTAAGGAACAGCCTAGGCTGCTTATAAAACACGAGCATCGTAATACGAATCCATTGAAAAAAAATAACGAATACAATTGACCAAGATGAAATCGTTTGCAACTTTTGCCCTTCTCTGCCTCAGTCTTTCAGCGTCAATTTCCTAGCTCCTCACCAGCGGCCTACAGCAACGCAAGGCGTTCACCATTTGTTGCAGTGTGAACCACCGTCTCATCCAGTCCTTTAAGAGGCCATGTAAGTGCTGGCATCGACACCCTCCTTGGGGAATTCACTGGATACTGTTAGTCGTTGTGACAATGAAGAAAAGAGGAAGGAAGCAACATACGGAAGGGCGACTTCGAATCGCTTCTCGATCTCCTTGAGCACCTCTTGGTCTTGGTCGGTGCTGACGAATGAGATGGCCAATCCCTTGGTACCGAATCGCCCAGCACGACCGACTCGGTGCAGGTAGGAGCTGGCATCGTTGGATAAGTCGTAGTTGATGGCGAGGTTGATTCGCTCAATATCGATACCTCGTCCAAAGACATCGGTAGCAACGCAAATTCTCTTCTTGAACTCCTTGAACTCCTTGTAGCGACGAATACTGGATAATGTTAGAAGCAAGCACAACATTTAAGTGCCTGGTATGGCAACTCACCGTTCTTCCTGACTAACACCAGAGTGGACGGCAATAGAAGGAAAGTTACACTCTCTGAGGAGCTTGTCAAGCTCAGTGGCACGAACAGTGCTACGGACGAAAATAATGACCTGGTTGAACTGGAGTTCATCCAAGAGCTCGTTCAGCTTGCGATTCTTCTCCTTCTCTTCCAGCTTGATGTAGAACTGCTGAAGACCGTGGAGAGTGAGCTTAGTGTCCTCATCAACGTAGTGCTCGGTGGGGTTCTGCATGAACTTCCGGCAAATAGGCTTCACCTCCTCGGACAAGGTGGCCGAGAACATCATAACCTGCTTCTGAGGAGGTGTAGCACGGAAAACATCTTGCACATCCGTGCGCATATCTGAGGCCATTAGCGTACGTTGAAAGTTGGTTGCATGAGCGAGACTCACCAGGCTGATCAAGCATCTTGTCACACTCATCGAGCACGAAGATGCGAACACTGCCTAGACGTAGGGCCTTGTCACGAACGAGGGCCTTGAGACGTCCAGGAGTACCGACGATGATGTGAGGGCAAGTGTCCTTGTTCTTGAGTGTCTCCATGTCGGTCTTGATGGGAGTTCCACCATAGAACACACCGGTCTTGATATCGGGCATGTACTTGCTGAAGCGGTTGTACTCGTCACGGATCTGGTAAGCCAGCTCTCGGGTGTGGCACATAACCACGACGGAGACCTCTCCGTTCACAGGCTCGACCTGCTGAAGGGTAGCGAGAACAAAGACAGCTGTCTTTCCTAGACCAGACTTGGCCTGGCAGATGATATCACCACCGAGGAGTGCCTGGGGGATACAGGTTTGTTGAACTGTCGATCGAACCGATGTTAGAGTGGGTTTCTAAGAAGCAACGAACGACGGGTGTAATCTCAAGTGTCCGTCCATCGTCGCAGCTTAGCCATTGTATTCTCGCATTTACCATGAATATGGATTTGGAAGAGTTTGATATCGACGTGAGGTAAGGGCTCACAGGCCGGTTGGTTGCACAAGCAACCATAGCCTAGGAGCACCAAGAAGTGTCTTGGTGCCTCGCGTTTTCCTTGTTTTGCCCTCGTATATACCAGAAGAATCCGTTCGCGACAACGATTGACATATTATCCGCTTACGCATGATAATTCTGACAACAATGTTGTGGTTTTGCGGAGAACCACGTCTCTCACTCGTGGTCTTTGTCCGCCCGGATATGGACCATCTCTCAGATCCAGCCTTGACCGCGCCGACGATGACGATTGCGAAAAAAAGTGGCCATTTGTTCTTGCTTGCGAGATGGACGAACGCTTGAAGGGAGGGGATATGATGACTTAGGGTATTAAAATATCAAGACTGACCCTCCGATGGATGTTCGAAACCGCAGTCGCCGATGGCGCGAATTAACTCAGCCTTCAAAAGGAAATCGCGGAAACCGGTGGAATGAATGCCGACGTAGCTGCCCTTCTTGTCGACATTGTTGCCAGCAGCAAGCTCGCCTTTCTTGCCGTTCGAGGTGGTGGCGGTGGTTTCGTTACCACCGATCTCCTCATCGGAGTAATCAATGAGATCTTCTTCGTGAGACATGTTGACCGGGATTTACAGGTAGTTAGATGGTTGATGCGGATGCTATTGCAGAAGCTGTTCTTTGCAGCGAAGTTGCGATGACGAGTCTGACGCGATTACGTTCGAGTCGCGTCGTTGTAGGGTGTCGAAAAAGTGGCGCAGGCGTGCCGTTGAGATGGTAGAATGAGAATCAAATGTTTTTTTCAAGATGCAAAATGACGAAACGTGTCGGGAACCAGTATACTCGTTCCAAGGTTGGCTTGAAAGAGTCTTTGTTGAGGCTGAGAAGGGAGGTGCTAGAAAACAGGCGGGAGCAAGCAAGGTCGCTGCTGGCTAAAGAGGCCCGTGCGAAACTCTGTCACGTGACACACATATAGGCAGTGCTAGACATTTCTTTGCACTGGCGTATCACACAGCAAACTCAGGTATAGGTACCTTGAGGTAAGACTCAACCACCTCATATTTTGATAACCAGCAAAAATCCGCCATATCTCAGAAATCCCAATGGCGAAAGGCAAGGAACCAAAAGGTGTCCAGAACCGCATCATATACTCTAGAGCATCGTACCTCTATCAAACTGCCTCATATCTTACCAAACATTCCTCAACTGGGCAAGATGCTGCAGCAAAATCATCAGCCTCAAGCCACGGGCACAAGGTTTTCCCTCAAATAAGAAACGAGGAAAAGGCGCTGAAGAATTTGTCTCGTCTGGCCATTTCAGACCTGCGAGCTGTGACTCTCAAAGCACAAATACGGCGAAGTCCGGCTATGAAGCAAACTATTTGCAAGTTTTGTGACACTCTACTAGTCGAGGGTGACACCTGTACATCAACCGTGGAGAATGCGAGCAAAGGAGGGCGAAAGCCATGGGCTGATATCTTAAATATCAGCTGCAAGACTTGTGGTAATGTCAAGAGATACCCAGTCTGTGCCCCGAGACAAAAGCGGAAGCACATGCGACAGCTTGATTACAAAGAAGGCACAGAACATAGCAGCAATGAATTAAAAGTACAAGGGCCGGCTGCCCAGACAACATCACACGAAACCCCCATCTCGACACCAGGCCAAACGCCAGGCCAAACGCCGGGACCTTGAAGAAAACAAGAGGAAGCCAAGGTCGTCCAAGCCACGAATAGACTGACGTCGTGCTCAAGGACTAAGCCCAGCTTAAGTTGTATTCAGAGAAAATACGTCGCGCCAGAGACTGGGAAAGCTGCTTGAGTCTTGACTCAGCACATGATTGAACATGGAAACTGCACTTTTTCAGCTGCACTAGAACATATGTGTTCTCCGCTATATCCATCGCAGTTCAAGCTTTCTAGCTGGAGGTTGCCATCCTCTCATAGCATATTTTTATGCTGACAATAGACTACAGATCAGGGCTTTTGGGAAGCTGCCCGGCCTTAAGAAGAAGGCCGGGAGCACTGGAGAAGCTTATAAAGATATCGATGCTATAATTCTACCAAGCTCTTACACATCAGTCAGCAGGAAGCATAACTTCTTGTTGAGAGGATGTTTTTTTTTGGACAAAAGCGGTTTCAGAGCGATTTGCGATACGCCTAATGGAACATAACTCATGCTGAATTTTCGCCATCCCTTGTCAGAAAATCACTTTTCTGTCTCTCCCATATTGGCTAATCAATTGCTACTTTCCTGGCTGTCCAGCTTCTTTGACACTTTCCTCTCCCAAGACCTTGCTTGCTGCCATGAACCTGTCCATCAAGTCAGCGACTCTGCTTCATATATACACCACCATCATCTATTGGATTGAAAACACTTACAAACCGCCATGCCAACTACCAAGTCCACGCATAGCTTCTGCTTGGACACTTGTCATCCGTAGCAAGTTCTCGGTGTCGGACAGATTTGATGACAACTGTGCGAGTTGAGAATTTAGCTGTGCCTGGGTTAAGTTAGATATCATTATCAAATGCTGTTTTCATTTAGGACAGGTCCGCTCTGCCTGCCCGAGTCCTTAAATTCACACGATCAGGGAGTTGATTGAAAACTACCAGTGATGTAACAAGGGTTGAGGGAACTCACGAGTTGCCGTGTCTTGACAGCACTTCCACTAGTGGCCATGCTCTGTCGCACCTGTGAACCACTCACGTTCCGCGTCGCCATTGCTTTGTTGGATGTAATGTGGTAATTTTTCTCCCTAACTTCGAATCTCCTTGCGAACTGGTGAAACGAGATGACCTCTCTTTTGGTGAAGGATCGCCGGCGTCCCAGAATTCAGAAGAAGGAATACTCGGGAGTAAGAAAAGGACCAACGGTTCTTTTGCTGTATGCTCGTGTATGCGAGGCAGTCTTCTGGAGATGCAATTCTGCTGACCCTAGGTACTTGTAGGTGTTCAAGGTTGGTAGGCCTGATGGAACATACTTTATCTGGAGAAAGGCAGTGATCTGGGGTTTGTTTACAATAGCGATCTATACAGTACTTTACTAGCGGGTGATTGGCCCGTGCGTTTAACAATCATTGATTGGTTCCGCAATATGTTTGAAGCAGTCTGTTTCAACATTCAAACAACAGCTTATTTATAGATCCAAGGGCCGCACTTAACCGTTATTCAACTGTGCTTATCAATCTGTCTCTAATATATTCCTCTTCCGCGGTGTTTTGTCGCAAACAGAACCTAATATTTATTGGATGTAGTGGTTACCTTATATGATATCCCGAATCAAGTAAAGGGTGTCTTACAGCCTTGTTGACCTTCACCCGAGGATCCTTGGTGACTTTAGGCTGACAACTGAATGCTCACTCTGTTCAGGGATTTTTACACTAAGGAGCGAATAATGTCTGCCTAACAGCCTACAGCCTAGAAGAGCACTGTGATCGACAAAGTCCCCCATGTACCTTTCAGCTGTAGGTGTCCCTAGTGGTTTAATATCCTACTTCGTTTGTTCCTTCGACGTCATAACTGCTAACAACGACTTGGCTAGTGCAGCTTGTCTACGGCGCGAAGGAATTGAGTGTAGATCAGAGGATCGCGGTTTGCCAACTGTACGTAAAGGGCCAGATGATCCAGCCGTAGCGTAGTCTGGGCCTATTAGGATATTGAGTAGCCAAGGCTCAGTGTTGACTAGATAAATCCTTCTATAGACACGCGCAGATCGAAATACTATGTATGTATCTATATCTAGACATCAAGCCCCCCACACTAGCATTGTGACTTGATTTTAAGCTTAATTGAGACTTAATTTGTTATGTCATCTTTGCCTGCGTGTTCGAATATGAAAGCATTTCTCCCAATTTTTGCTTGGACCTCCTCGGCCATCGCATTTGATGGTGGATACGGGACGGGTGGAAGCCCTGGTAACATGAGCGAGCAAGCATGGCAATCTGCTTTCGAGAACCCCAACGCAACAGGTACCTATGAATTTGAGGCGTATAATGTATCGGAAAGATTCCCGCCAAACAAAACTGTTGACGGATGGACGGCTACCATTCGCGTAGCCAATATTACGGACGACCCTGAGGACGATACACCTTATCCCGGCATCGACATCAGTGTTCAAGCACCAGAGGGAATGAGGGTCCCAATGCTGAACAGCAGTCGTACGAACTCTTCAGACTGGCATGTGTGTGTTGCTTTCTGGGGACCCAGTCGCCTGAAGGATGAAGCAACCGGCGATGCACAACACGACGATGGAGACTGCAGCTCGTTCCTTGACGAAGACTGCCTACAGGCCTTGAACACAGAAGCAGCTGGATATTACTGGAGCGGAGAGGAGTGCGCAATGCTGCCACATATGCCAGTTAAATGTGAGAAGTATTACAAAGACTACGGCCCAACGTATGGCGGAGTTCGTAAGTATAGCTTCACAACCTATTCGAGCAAAAGGACACTAACCCCCGATATAGCTGGGGCGAATCTGAGTCAATTTGGCAGCGGAAAGACCTTGATCAGCCAACGTCCACAGACGGCTGGAAAATATAATGCGATGACCCAAGAGGAAGCATATGATTACGCTGTGCGTGGTGTCTGGACTGTGATGATCAACTGGGGTCGTCGTGATCACGACACGTATAGTCTAGACGATGTTTTACAGCCTTCGCTGTTGTGCCTGCGCACCAGGAACATCACTGGAGGCAGTGAGGATCCTAACGATGGCACAAGAACAACTGGCTATGTACCTCTGGCTGCTTTCTCAGCTTTGATGACCACGCTGTTGTTGGCATATTGAGTCGAGGTATACAGTAGTAAAGTGGCTCTCTGCCGGATGCTGAGAGGATCGGGCAATGGATATTGTTGACCATCAGGTTGCTTCTGGCTTGTCCTTCAGGTAGATAGATAATTCAGCTCATGATACCAATGGTTTCTCAAACGTGATATAGAAATCTTTGACCATCATTTCATCACTTTTCTCTTCCATACTACTATTTCGTATCTATATATATTTCCAATAGGAATGCTCCCAATGCCGTGGATGGCTTTCCTATTCACATTCCACAACGTCTCGCGATGAACAGATTTAGCCAGAAAAAGAAACAACCATCCGTAGTCTAATTTGATTGTGTAACCCCACCAAGAAAAACAATGCCTATCATGATCCCTCCTCATTTGCTAAGTCCGTTTGACCTTTCATGACATGTCCACGCAAACTTCTGGAGGGCGCTTCAACAATCAAAGGAAAACAAAGACTTGCTCCCAGCTGGTGCAATGCCTTTGATCTTAATCCACCCACTTCCTCGTTTTTCCACCGGCACATTCATTATTCAGTCCCAACCTGTCCTTTGTAAGGCGGGCTTTGCTTTCTCCGAAATTCTCTTCCTTGCGCGAGGCTGTCCCAATATGTCAAAGCAGAACCAAGACTCGGGCGTCTCATGAACGGAGCCTTGAATAATTGAGAGCCGATTATATGCTAAAAGGCACCAGTATATCTTTCCCAATTCCAATGCATTATTACCAAGGATAGACTACTTCTGTTTGGTTGTTCAATGTATGTACGGATTGTATCGATAGGAATAATTAAAAAGACGTCGTGTCTGAGAATAGTCCAAAGTGACTGTGACTCTTGTCGTGTCGTATCGTGTTTTCGATGGAACTCGGGCGTATGATAAAACAAAATGAAATAGGGCCGTCCTCGTCGAGGTGTGTCGTATAGTTGTTCAAGCCAGATGCATAGATGTAGTACACATGGCCTCAACCGGGCTTCGCGACGGGATCAATAAATGATCCCGTTCAAGCGATGCAGAAAGCATGACCGGAACTCCGGAACTGCGAAAACAAGAATATCAAAGCATTGCTGGAAAGGCGTCATGGATGGAACCGTGTGTTGGAACCTGACGTCCTAGGTACTCCGTTGAATATTATCGCCGTGTAGAGCGTCCTAACGCACACCGATTGGCGGTCGTGGAGGCAAGCTGCCTTGACTGCTGTTTGCAGACTGTTCCGAATCAAATTCACCACTGCCCGCGCTGGCGCTCGCACTACCCGTCAGACTGCGAACATTCCTAGGCTTAGTTTGGTGGAGGGCGCTCACCCCAATATGTTGTTCAACTTGCTGTGGTGCTACTGAGTTACCGTGACCAGGTGGGTGACGAGGGACAGGTTGGCGAACACCATCCGGCGGTGATGGTCGGCCGTTCATGCCCGGGCCAGGACCGTAACCGCCGGGAGGCGATCCCCGTCGGCTACCGCCTCGCATGGATGGAGTATAAGGATTCCCGGGAGACTGGCTGGCGCGCCGGGGATAGGCACCATTCATCCCGGGAGGTCCACCGGGACCTGGGCCGTACTGCATCTCGTCAAGCCTTGACGCTGTTAGTGAGTTTGCTCGAGAGCCTGCGTTCATCGCTCCACGGTCAACGGATCCATAACGATCCGAGGAACAGCTCATGAGGGGGTCTTCCAGGATGTTTTCAGAAGTCATGGAGCTGTGACCAACTTGAGAAGATCGGTTGCGGCCGAAGTTGGGCCTGAATCGGCCGCCTCGTGTAGGAGGCGGCATGTCATCGGGATTACGGCGAAACTGCCCAGGGCTTGGTCCTGGAGCCTTTCGATTCTTTCTCGATGTAACGCTCATCATATCGAAGTTGTCTGGATCGATCAGCGGAGGGCCAGGGTTGGCAGTAGGATCAAAGTAATCGTCATCGTCATCATCGTCTTCGTCAAACACCTGCTTGCTGTTGCGCATAGGATGAGGGCCACGACGAGGGCCAGGGCCTCCAGGAGGGCCAGGTGGCGGTCCACGGCGCATTCGCATTTCTTGCTCACGAATTGCCATTTCACGCTGCCGTAAGGCCAACTCTCGTTCTCTGAGATTAATGTCTGCTGGGTCACCATTGACGGATGGCTCGGAACCTTCGGGGATATCGTCATAAAGAACGAGATGAGAGAATTCTTCCAGGTTAGTCTCCTCCAATGAGCCTCTCCTTGAAGGCTGACGAGATCCAGGACCGTTCATCGGAGGAGGTCGACCATAACCATTGGGTGGTCCGCCATTCATCGGGGGCGGCCCACGGCGCATACCGCCTTGGCTGAAGTTGGAAGAGTTCCGAGGCCTGGGCTGGCGAGGGGGGATACCATTTCCGTTGGGCATACCGTTCATCATGGGTCGATGGCTGTTCTGTGAAGGCATTCGAGGCACAGGTGCCGCGGAGGGGGAGGCGGGTGGTATGATATTCGCATTCGGGTCGCCAGGTTTGGGTCTGCTGCGGTTGACCAGGTTAAGGTTATGAAGAATCGAGTAAAGTGTCTCGATACGAGGAAGGGAAATATTCGAGTCTCTAGCCAGTTTGACGGGCGATCCTAGGTACGTCTCAACCTCCATAGGTCTTCGAGCAACGTAATCCTGCCACATTATGCTCTCTCCGGAAGCTTTGGACATCTCATCAATCGTCTTCTGCTTGAAATCGGGATCAAATTTGCATCCATTAGCATCAGCTAGACGAAGCAGCTCGTCAATGACCTCCGATACCATGTCCCTAACGCCAACCTTTTCCAAGAGCGAGGCATGGTTGGGAGTTTCGAAGATAACGCTAATCGGATGGAACGCAATAGGACTGTAACGTCAGTTAGTTGAGTTTCAAGGCGTTTAGATGAAAGACGAACCCTATCACTCTCTCGTATTGCTGTTGGCGGATATTTGGCGAGACTTTGCATTCCACTTGGCCAGAACTAAGTGTCATTGCTAAGGCCTGTGCCATGTCCTCCTGTATGGTTTGTGGGATATTGTTCGGGTTATTAGCAGGACCAATCCAGATGTCTGCTGGCCCTTTATGTTCAAATTCACTCTGGCCGAGTTGTGTGAGCTCAGCGCCTGAAACAAGCGATAGGACGACATTGGTAGGAAATCGCTCCTCCAAAGCAGCTTCGACTCCGAGAGTATGTGTTGTGTTGACGATGATGCATGTATGTTGAGGGGTGACGACCGAATCAATGACTGAGGCGAGATCATAGACATCAGGTAACGCCTTGACGCAGAGTACGACATAATCGAATGGGCCGTCTCGAGCGCTCGCGGCATCCTCGGGATTTCGAACAACTTGAAATGTTATCTCAGCATGCTGGACGAAGGCAAGGGAATTGTTTAACTGTACCATGTCGAGGCTTGAATCTCTCGTTGCCAAATATTGGGGATCTTGATTGACAATCAGCATATTGTTGGAGTCATAGCGCATTGGTTCACAAACTTGAACGAGATACCGTATTGTGCCACATGCTCGTAACCAGACTTCCAAACGAGCGTCACATCACACGCGTTGGTGGCCTGGAGCCTCCATGATAGGAACGCCGAGACGGGATTGCCTCCCACTGAACAGACTGACATTAGCTCACTGTTGGCCATGATGAGCGACAAGAGTGGGACGCTGCACGAGCAACCGTCCTGACGGTTGACGTGAGGATTTCAAGACAAACGAGTGTAAGGAATACAAGAGACAGAAAAGTTTTTGAGAGATTGTGTCAACTGATGAAGGATTGAGTGGGATCAGTTGATCTGAAATGACGCGACCGTCCACTTCTGGTTTCTGCGTGAACTAACCCTAGGTATGAAGGGAGAATTGTAAGAGAAGAGACGACAAACCTGATAGAATCTTGAGCCGGGGCGATACAGGCGCCATAATGTCTGGCGGGTCCTAATGTGGAATAGTGGCCTTGTCCAGTCTGAGGGTGTAGCGGAGCGGTTTCTAACGACGGACCCGTAGTCTTGGGGCGTATATTGGGTACCACAACACAACAAGATCGGGACTGATGGAAGTACCTGTCTAAGCAAGGATATGTACGCTCAAACTGACGATGATTGTCGTTTATTGTGAATAGCGATGCGGGCGACGAGGATCAAAGACGATAGCGCAGCTCAATTGTGCATGTAGCGGCTCGGGAGAGGAAAGCTATCGAATGGGAACGAGGCCAGCGAGGCGTCGGTGGGCGAGAAGACGGCAGTGATAGTGACAGCCAGCCGTAGAATCAACGAGCGACAGGGCCTAAATCGTGGCGTACCAGGGGGAAGCACAGCGGCGTCTCGTGCGTCAACTGTCGATAGGCAATGAAGGAGCAAGAAATCTACAAGCGGCCAGTAGTGAGTGTGATGAGTGGGACGAGAGCTGAGATGGCCTCGGTGGACGGTGCACCAAACGGGGTGTGGGAGATTGTCTGGGGATTGTAGTCGGACGGACTGTAGGAGCGAGAGTGGGCTGAGCTGAGAAGCTGCAACAAGAATTGGGTCCTTGTTCAAGCTTAGAAATCTCACAGCGGGCGCGGAAGAAGCTGTGCGGACTCGGCTCTAGGAGGATTTATCGGTACGAGTACGGCGGGCCACCGATTGTCCCTTTTTGCGATCGACTACGCTTACAGCTTCTGCGCTGCCTTGACTAAATTAATCAGCTTCGGGTTGATGAAAGAGAGGGTCGCCTGGTCTTTGGTGTGTTGTGTTTCGCCTGTAAAATGATGATATGGCCCGTGAATGATTGGGCCTCGATTTGAATTGAGGTGGCAGGGGGGTAAGGCGCCGCCGAGAGAGAAAACTCAAGTAGTGCAGTGCCTACCTGAAGTGTACTTGGCAGAGACAACCACTGTAATCTCTCTAGGGACCGGGATGTTGAAGATGTTCTGGAGAGGCTAGGCTAGACAATTTTGACAAGAGGAAAGTGAGAGGAGGCGTGTGGGAGAAAGAGAAGATGCGAGTGGACAACAGACCAGTAAAGATAGGCCAAGCCAAGAACCAAGGGGGCCGAGCTTTGCAAGGGGCCAGCGAAACAGCAAGCAACAAGCAAAGCAAGCAAGCAACAAGTGCGTATGTAGCAAGCAGGTATGTGAAGGAGAGGCTTAGATACAAGGAAATAAGACAAGGGGGGACCCCGGCCGGAGGCGGCGGCATGTACGATATGCGGGAGTGGCTCAGTCCGACTGGAGGTAGCTTGAAGGAAGAGAACGATATCATGAGCTGCAGCCTGCCAGTGGTTGGGAGGCTCAAATTACATGGCAGACATGTGCGTGTGTGATGAGATGCAATGCAATGCGAGGATATGGTTCAAAACGGAATGCTGCCCCCCAAAAAATGCAAACCCCCGTATTTGATTCTGTTGTGCCCAAAAAAAAAATGCCAATGGCAAACAGGTTGGGGAATAGGCAGAGACGGCTAGAAAGAGGGGTGTGTGATGAAGGGATGGATGGAAGGCTTTGAAGTCATGATGAAGCAGAGACTGTCCACTTGCTCCATGAAACTCAATTGGAGAACCAGGGCAGCAACACATAAGACTTCAGGCCAAGCAATTCACAACAATAGCAAAAAATCAACTTACAGCACTGTTTCTCTTTTGTCCCTCACAATAGAATTATTATTCCCAACTCAAGGATAGGCCGGTCGGCCGGTGGTGTGGCAGCAGTGACGAATGGTGACGAGGACGGGGGACTCGGAAGACCTTCGTTTCGAGCTCGATACGTTGCTGGAGCTAACGAGGATCGGTGCGGAGCGGCCGGAGGTTGAGGACCCAATGCCACGAGGAAAATGCGCGCAAGCTTAAGGTTGAATTAAAATCCTCCTCCGTAGTTCGTAGTCCGTACTCGAAGAGAGCGAGCCCAGCTGATGATTGATTGCACAAGTGACTGCCGGAATACCGTTGAAAGTACTCCGTAGACAAATATCAAGAGATCCGCCGCTAAAGATCCAAAGAACTCAATTCGAGTGTCTCAGTGTGGTTTTTTTTTCTTCGTCCGTTCAGAAGAAAACACTTTGGCCAAACACCGAAATTTCCTAACAGTTCAGGATCCAATGTCCCAGGGTTTGAGAATTATTGCCGGATGTTGCTTGTTGTAAACATCGGTCTAATTCGTCGCTGATTCTCCGTTCGATCGTTGTGTTTCGCATTTATTTTATCTTGGGTCGAGTAGGTAGCTCGCTTTGTCGTCGCGTGTCGTCTGGTCTCCGCTCTCGCTTTCTTTTCAGCTTGGGTGGTCAAATGTTCCCCAGACGCCACACAACCCGAAAGATTAAAAAAGAAAAAGACCGAATCTCACGTCGGTTGTGGTTGGTTGTTGATGCAGCAAACCAGAATCTACAATGTCCAAAAAAAGAGAGAGAGGGTGAAGAGGAGAAGTTTCTGCTCAGTCAAGGGAGAAAGTAAACGAGGGGAATCAATCACGCACGCACAGCCAAATGAATACGAAGCAAACCCCAGAAGCGAGAAGTCAGTCACCAGCAATTGCTTGGTTAGTACGAATAGATGGGACCCTAACTCGATTGCCCTCAATCCGTCCAAACCCAAATCTTCCCGACTCTGCCCTTGTCTTTCACCCTCCATCGCCATCCGTTGTCCAAATTCCTTATCATGATCCCTACCAGCATCTTCCATCCTGACATCCGCGTCGTGCGGCACGGGGTCGCGCTGATATTGGAGCATACCATCTGACGCCGCGACGACGGGTAAATTGATGTTGGTAGCCGGTAATTAGGTTTGATGATGAACCGAATATGCAGATACCCAGGCTTGGGGCCTTGATAGATCTCCTGGCTCCAATCTCGTGCAAGCTTTCTATGAGAGTTGGCTGTATACTGCGCAGGCCACACATGGCATGATCCATAATACCAGTCTGCTATATAGGAAGTCGGACAGCCAACAACGGATGCAGTACGACACAAGGCTCACATCAAAACTCCTTGAGTTGGATGGTAATCAAACAATTGCTTGACATAGGTGGCTACATTAAGAATCCATCATGCCTAGAAAACCCTAGTGTATCTGGCGGTTTAGACATCGTATTGACTAGCACACAGTTCATCAAAGCTAATATCAGGACAAGCACATGCAAAGATAAACCCCTCTCATTCAGAGTGCAGGGCAACCCTGACGAGCTGCCAACAAAACAACTGGATGTGACCTATGTAAAGTTCAAGCACCGTGGAGCATCACACAACACGATGGATGTACGCATCCCATATGCTGCGCCCCGGAGGAGCCAAGTACTGTATGATCAAATGGGTAAATTTCAATGGAACAGTTCCCCATCGTCAATAAACCCTTCCACCAACCGGGAATTTAAAGTCTTCCGGTTCCATGTGCTATCCCCCTATCTCACCCAATAAGAAACTAACAATTGGCTTTGGCCGATCAAAGAGTAGAGTTATAACAAAATCTTTTGCAGTCAAAAGTCTTCGGGTTAGAAGTTGGTTGTGGGTTTCAAAACATTGAATGTCTGTGCTGTGGGAATGCTTTCCTGGCTGCAATGAGTTTAAAACAAACCAACCTCATGCCAGTCCATGATGAACTGTATCCAATGCTTCGTTTCAACGGCCATTTCTTAATTTGGTTAGTAGGTTACTAGACAACTGTAATAACTTTCGGTCGGGTAAATCCCATCCTGTCGTCAAACTACGATAAGCATCAAATATCTTCGATATTACGGAGTACCTCCGTTGGAGTCTTGCAAAGGATTTCGGGATACATACTGTCTTTCTAGGTGGTTCGACCAACAGCTATACAAACCAGATAACGCAGAATTTGGAGAACCTGCCTTTCCATATCGGCGTCGCCTCAAACTCTATGCCGGAAGAGGGATGGAGTTGTTCCATCTCCAAGCAAAAATAACTTCAGTTACAAATCCAATCCCACGGAGCAGTGGCCTTGATACGCGTGTTCTCCGTCGCCATGGCTCAATTACCAGGGCCATCAGGGGTTAAACTTGTCTTCCCGCCGTGCCAAGCTGGATAGCAGCCCGCTACTTGGCAGAAACTGGTTAGTCCTAGTCCTCATTTGTCTTGGCGACAAAAGTTGCTGATGGAGCTTGTAAGACTTTGTTTGGTCAGGATGTCGCTCAGCAATCTCTGAGGCTCACAGCGACGGGAGGTGCGGACTTTCAGAGCCCTCCGGGCTCCCTACGCCGTCGAAAAAAACAGCAGTACCTGAAAGGTACCTGCTGCCAACTCCCTACCTTACCTAGATCGATCGCGGATCCTGGAAACACATCCCCTGTCTTGTCGCGCTGTACCTTGCAGAAATAAACCCACATTCCGTCACCATCCACTGAGGAGTACGTGTCGTTGAGTGTGATTTAGGTATTAACACGTACTGACACAGAGTGAACAAGCTTTTCTTGATGATCTCCCATCCCATTTCTATCTGGCGCTAAAAGGAGGTTTTCCTACTGCCTAGGTACCTAGTCCAGGAATGTCTCCATATAGGAACAAGAGGCGGTTCCGATACAGGCGAAATCCCAATAGACTAACACTCCGGATGGCCCGGCGTTTCTTTACCGCGACTACATAGTCGATGACGTAATGCCGAAACGAGCCAGACTTTCGAGCCCTTTAGGCAAGACGGTGAAATGGACATGGGACGAGTTTGTGGTTTTCGGCCTGCTAAGAAGGCCAGGGTCAGGGGTATAGACCGAGTAGTGGACGTTTTCTCAACGTGCGCGCCACGAAGCCACTCCTATTTTGGTGACGAGGCTCAGCGCTGAGCCGAATGAGGCTACCCTTCAAATACGCTTCTATGCCCCGGGATAGACCGTTCGAGCTAGTCGCCTTAGTGATTTTACTTGATCCGCTGTAAGTCGACCAGTCATGGTGTTCTCCTCTAACCTCATCGTCGATCTGCCGGGCTTACCTGGCAAGTTGTTGTTGCCGGCTACCGGCGTCAGCTATTGGATGTACTGAGACGTGCAGCGAACAAAAAAAAACCTGGATGAGCTGACGATATGCAGACTATAGAGCGCCATTGAACAATATTGAATATGTACACACCGATACTTGGCATTTTGTTAAAGATTTGGGCAAGCTTGTTGCATCCGTGCCTAATCTCGCCCGCCTCAAGAGGAATGAATGAAAGTCCCCCAAGCTCTCCCTTTATTCATGGTGATGGATGGATCCATCCACCTATCCTTTCGGGTTCGCTTCCACATACCACTGGCTCGGCGAGATCAAAGTCAAGGTGATCCCTGTAAGAAAAGCGTTTTCTTGTCTCCAGTTGGATCGTCTGCCGCAGCTCCTTATTTCACAGATATTCCTGAAGGTTGATAGAAGCTAATCAACGGCGTCACAGTCCTCCGTACTTGTACGATGCATGTATTATTTCCGTCAATCCAGGGATCCTCACCATGCACGGTTCTGGTGGTCATCACTGCTCAGGGGGGACTATTGACGATCCCTTCAATAAAATATATCACATTGGGTGCCAGCAACTCCATAAACGACCCCGTATCATTTGATAGCTAGTTCTCTCATCGCGATCTCGAAAAGTTCAAACATCATCGTTTTGCATGATCTACAACGGCGGACGGATATACGGTCGTTGTGTGTGCAAATCTAAACTCGCTTCCATTAGGTGGGTAGTCATCGCTTAAAACTGGGTGCTGTAAAGGCACCTCTCTAGGATACTATTGGATACTCTGCTGCTTGTTGACTGTCACTCCTTATATCCATCCTCGACAATAGGGTCATGCTCACTTGCAGATATCGTGCTCACTTCAGTTCCACGGCCGTTTTACTCCGATCTAGTGTGTCCTCGGCATCCAGGTTATCCGAACAGGCGCGCAAGGCTGAACAGTGTCGAGTTCTTCTTGGTCTATCTCGTCAAGTTAATCATATCATCCTTGTTGACGTTGTGCCGTGGATGGAGAGACCCAGTAGCTAAGGAACATGGGGCGTGTGCTAAATTTGACATTGCAGGGGGTCATCAACAGACCGGTTGACATGGGATTTCCAACATCTCGCATATTCTCGTGTGCTGTCCGTGATCCCGCCGTCAAGGCATCGTCACGTTAAGATGTAGCTATCTGCTCCACTGCTTTGTTACTTAATTATGTATGATTGTCATGTTCTTGTGTACGTACCATTCGGTGAGAATGTGAGATGCATCTGGCTGTCGTATGCCCTGATGTCTAATTAAAGCACCCGAGCGGGACAAGCCATTTGATGAGGTGTGTAAAGATCGACGACTGTTGGGACCATTTAGAATCACGACTCCTATTCCAAAGTGACCAGCATACATGTACATCCTCGACTAGTCACAAAGCTATGTACTGTGCTGGTGCATGCTCACCGTAAAACGACGCTGTGCATGGCAAGTGATGTGATATTTGGTTATGCTCCCGAGTATGGGCAGATGGCCCAGCTTACAGCCTACCTTAAGTATCTCTACTGAATGAATGCTGTGTCAAACCAACATCCAATCATTGAAATGGCCTTTGCACAAGGTACGATTAAACCCCATACAACCAAGGTCTGGTGTACCTAAGTTCATGTGCCCATCCTACAGAACTAGTTGTCTGCAGGGTAAGTGCAGCTCATAAGTTCATACCAGTATTGCCATCCACCCTATCCAAAGCTTCGCATGTATACGTATAAAATACATAGTACCTATTTGGTACACTGCACTGCAGTCGCAGGAAGTCTTTGTCTTCAAGCGTTGCGTCCGGATGTTCCAGTTCCCAGCTGAACCATCGGGTTGTCCAAGGCAATTCTGGTCGCCCAGTCTAGTACCAGACTTCTTGCAAGCCCTCATAAGAGACCATGTTGATTCTCTGCACCCCCAAGCTTATCGTAACCAGTCGAATGAATAATGCCAGTAGCTGAAGGCTGAGACATTGCCTCCGATTTGAGCAAAGAGCCTCACTCGTCGTTGTACGAGACTCTCCGGACTCAAGGCAGCACTGCCCTACGAATAGTCTATGGGGGCTGCAAATCGAGTCGTTAACGAGTTGACTCTCATCAGCCACAACAAATAAAAGAAAACCACGAGGGACTATAAGCTAGTATGTATTGGCAAGTCATCTGTTGTGCTTGGATTGTTACACTTATTGGTGAATCAACCAATGAGACATGAATATCATGCAGTATCTGTGTAACAGAATGAGTACCGGCAAGATAAGAACAACCAGAGAACGTACAAGAATATTACTGTAGGACAGAGAGGACAGAGCTCGGAGGCTTGAAGGCCCTCGTGCGATTGATTCATAATGTGTCAACCGGCTACTTGCATGCCCGATAATGCATGTTACAGGTGTGCTGCCGCGTTCCGAAAACTCGTCGCAGAATGCGCCATCCTGACCAGATTTCCCACTGGGAGTGTAAAATCAGTCAAAAGGAGAGACGTTAATTACTGTTAGGACCACAATTTTGAAGATATGGTTGTTGACAAGCCAGTTGGGCCACTGGTGGATTCGACGATGAAGTCAACCGACGAACACAGATAATATGAAATGTAAAAATCCCGAATCCCTATCGAAAGAAGAGAGCGAACACAGACATCCAGGGGGTCAACTCAATCCTGGCCGATGATCATATCCAATGTAGTTCTGCTCGTTGAGTCAAGGCGTCGTCTCTAAAGGGCTGATAACTCTAGGATAAGTGTTTCTCAGTCGAGGAGCAAAGAATACAAAATGTTGGTACAGAGTGCATTTTCACAGCATCGAGTCCGGGTCTGAAGTCACCACGGATGTGGCATGAGGAAATCTTCTTGATGTTGACTGCCTAGTTATGTCGAAGGTTGAATAATGTCCTCACTAGTCACGTTACAATAACTGCTAGGTGAAGGACAAGCAAACTCCCTTGAACTTGTATCCAAAATATATGAAAGTATATGATCTGATACCAACGACATATAGTTTGGCTAGGTGAGAGCAGTCACTTAGCCGTCCAGTCTGAGCAGTGTCAGGCGGAGGAAATATCCCTTCAACTAAAGCAGGTACTCGAAACCATGAAATAGAAAGGTTTTGCCTCAGCCTTCAACACTGACTGAACCACTACCACAACCCCGAGGAGCTTCGAGCCAAGTGTTGGACGCAAAAATCCAAGGACAGTGAAAAACGGGCTGCTGAATACACAAAGTCTAATTATGTACCGTCTAAACGCTTCCTGTGATTAGTCCACTTCACGAGTTACTGTCTGACGTGAATGATCCATATGACGGGTACGCCAGCATCTCATTGAAACCCAAGAACAGGTGAGAAACTCCGCAACATGTAGATGAATCTATGCACAGGACTGGGGTAACAAATTCGTGTCGTGAAAGCAGCAACTCGCTCTATTACACAACGGCTGTCGTGAAATATTAAGCACTAAAGACTAGATACACAACTCTGAAAGACTTCCAATATGCACCTAGGCGAATTTGAAAGTATCTGAGTGTCACAGAGTAAACCTAATCAGATCAGTTGATGATCTAGGACAGGCACGTGTAAAACCCAACGTACAGGAGAAAACCCAGTGTCAAGTTTGTCATCACTATCTTGTAACCAGCCGGTTTCCAGGGATCTATATTCAGGCGCCATCTGGAACAGTTGCCAGTGCGATGATACTGAACTCGAGGTTCCCCTCAGCAGCTTTGGTAAATCTTTTGACAGTAACTTCCAATGCCTTGTTGCTGAGAAGATCATCACCTTCGTCCAATGTGCCGCGATCAACCGGGCCTCCCCAACCTCCTTCAAGATCGTATAGATGACCATCTTGGCCCTTAACGAAGCTGATGAAATGATATCCGCTAGGCTCTTCGCTCGCAGGGGCTATCGTGTCACCCATCACTGCGGCAGCCATGTGAGCCTTCTCCAAATCTATCGAGTTGTAGAGATGATTGGCGCGTTGGAGAGGCTTGAGATCTTGTGTTTCCTTCAGAATCTTATCGAGGATCGAGTCTGGTTTGATGAAGCTTTTGGCTGTGCCGTTGCTCACGCTGTGCAGGAGAGCAATGAGACCGCAAGCGTGACCTATAGTTTGTTTGTACCACACAACTGGCTCGTCTGGACCAGAGCCATCGTAACTCAGCTCCTTTGAACCTGGGTCATTCTCACGAACGCGCGCCCACATAGGTGCAGGAGTGATGAAGACCAGAGCATGAACTGGACGAGGGATCATGGCAAGCAGCTCAGGCTCGTCAATGCTGTAGACATCGTAAAAACCGAGCTTCTCGGAAACGCCCAGGTTGTGAATGAGTTTAGTGAAAACTTCTGGATTATTTTCGAGTGGAATGAATGTCTTTGTACCATCCTTTCTGAAGGAAACTCCTGGTGTTGTTGACATGATGCCGGACGTTTTGGGAGTGGCAAGTTTAGATGCACCTCGCAAGTTGTCTACCTCGCGATTGCTCCCGTGAGGTTATCTTACTTATCAAAAATTTAGGTAGAGTTGACTGGAGTGGAAGGAAACTATAGCCTCCACTGCTATGAATAATGAAAGTGAAGACACCTAGTAGGCAGCAGCAGTGCGTCATCTGTTGGAGATGGCTTCCACACAATGCCACTACGTGAATCAAACACGTAGTGGCAGACCGAGAGCGTGTGTAAGGTACCTAATTTGAAGGAATTAATGCCGACGGCAAACGAAGTGCATATCACTACGGTTATTATTGACATAACGTGGAAATTTTCGCTGCATAGGTGCTTGATTGCGAAGTCGGATGGATGAGTAACAGATATCAAGATTATCCATCTTGTATTTCTATAAATCTTGAGCCATGATTAGTTCACACTACATGTCTTCGAATATGGATCTTGAAATGACTTGAAAGCCTCTTTGTTTGTTCTTATGAATCGCTGGAAACAGTTTATCGTTATCCAATACTCCCTTCCGTTGTCGACAAGATGTGTGGTATGACAAAACGACAAAATTGGCTTGTCTACCTTAGGTATACAAAGAGCAACCAATAACAGCGCCTATGTGTTTCTCGGCAAATGTGTCCATTAGGCACATTTGTTGATAGCTTTGTGATTGTTGACGGAAGAAGAAAACCTCTTTATTCGGTCAAAGTTCACTTACACACATGAACTTCAGGGTGTGGTTAAATTCAGTGGGTCTTTACGAGATGTAGTTCGCCATCTTGTATTGTAAGATCCTTAAGGTAGGTAGCCAACCTGCCAGGCTCAATCCAATATATCATTCGGCGAGCAAAAGGTCCCAATTCTCCATCGTTTTGCCCGAAACCACCTCATAGTTTTCCTGACTAGAACGGACCCTGAGTTGGAAATTTTCGGCAGAGATTTCGAGAGCTTTTAGTGGTCTGATCAAAGGTTCCATCACTTCTGGTTGCAGTGGATGTGAGCCGAGCAGAAGTTAACAAAAGTTCGCCACGTGATGGAGGCTGATCAGAGGTAAATGAAACCATCTTGGCCTTCACAAAGGACCTTTTGCAAGAGACTGATCTCCAGGTCGACTCGGTGGGACAATCAAATCAAAGATTGGACTCTTGACATACTGCATCTGCTGAGCAAGTTGGGCGAAACGAACACAAGTCCTGGAATAATCCATGCCCGGCAGATTCCACCAACCCTCAACCTTCGAGATTCCAGAAGGATTCTGGCTCTAGGACCTTGAACCCGACATCATGGTTCAGGAGGCAATTGAAGCCTGGTTGCACCCTGAATCAATCAACGATAGGGAAGAAATTGCCCATCGTTTGACGTTCTCAGCATGATTGGCAGCGGTCGAGCCGTTTATGTCGACAAAAGTGCCAGGCTGGGCGTTGAAACACGCACACACCAGCCGCTGTATTCTCACGTACATCATGATTATCTTGTGGGCCGAGGCTAACCCCGGACAGGCTGGAGATAAGCAGCGCTCCGAAGGCTTGAACGCCATCAGGGCCTGTGTTGATTGGGTGCGTAAGATAACAAAATGGCGTGCCAATGCCTGATGTGACATCGAGGATGAACAGGGCTCCCGAGGCGTGCTGGGCTGTCCTTGCGATAGGGAAACCTAGCCGAAGTCGAGAGGAGCCGAGCTCCTACGGTCGCTGAAATGTTTTAAAACACTTGGCGACTCTACAAATTGCCGCCTCGAAAGAATCGAGCGAGAATACCAACGAATTAAAACATGCTGCTTTTTCAACAAAAGGTCCGAATTTTCAGACTGAAGAACCACAGGGGGCCAACGAAGTCTGCAGTCGACAAGGTTGAGCCCGAGCCCATGCCTGATTAAGAAGGTGGTCCAGATCCAATTGTGCCGTCGCCCGCGATAGCATTGCACGAACATTAGCACTATAGCCAAACCCGTCTAGCACCGGGTTCTTATGGCTGTTCCCAGAGTACAGCATTGAGTGGTGTCAATGTGCGATTCGCGGGGAGCGACACTTATCCCCTCCTGGTTCTTGGGGCTGAGATCCCCCCCGTACTGGTCTCAGGCCGTCTGTATAACCACATCTGCACAGTAGCAGCCGCTGTCGGCTTTCTCCTTCGCTTCAACATCGTCTCTCAATACCACAAGACCAAAGGCCGTTGTTGTCGCTGTCATAGCGGGCTTCAAACCACGCGTCGACGTCGGTTCGCTGTCGCTGAAACAATCCATTGCTCGAGCAAAGGATATCAATTATCATGGCGCCGTCTCTCTTTCGCAAACGCCACGAGGCCGAGGATATTATTCCAATCCCCGGCCCTCTCGAGACCGTCTCCGCTTCCGGTCGTGATTACCTCGAGAATCTACAGCAGTTCGAGAAGTCTCACAAGTTCGATCCCAATCTGCCCATCGACGACCTCACAGATGTCGACGCCGCCATCGCGACTGGAAATGCCGAGAAGGGGATTGAGATTGAGCACGCGCTCATGGAGGACAACAGTCCCTATCCTGAAGTTCGATCTGTCGTCCGAAACTACGATGTTGATGTCCCTGCCAACACCATCCGTGCCTGGACTATCGGGTTGATTCTTTGCACCATCGGTTCTGGTGTGAATATGCTCTTCTCGTTGCGAAACCCCAGTGTCACAGTCACTACCTACGTAGTCCAGCTTGTCGCCTATCCGTTTGGTCTTGGCTGGGACTTGATCATGCCTGACCGAGAATGGACCTTGTTCGGTCTCAAATTCAACCTCAAGCCCGGTAAATTTAACTATAAGGAGCATGTGGTAATTGTCGCCATGTCCAATGTATGCACAGTTCCCCTCTTCCTCATAAATAAGCATCACTAACTCGGATAGGCGGCCTACGGTGGCGGTGTTCTCTACGCAACTGATGTACTCCTCGCGCAGCAAATCTTTTACGGCCAAAAGTTTGGCTGGGCTTTCCAGATCCTATTTGGCATTACGACTCTTTGCACTGGGTATGGATTGGCTGGACTTGCCCGTCGCTTTCTGGTGTGGCCGGCTGCTATGATCTGGCCCACTGACTTGGTCAATTGTGCCTTGTTCTATACGCTTCACGATCACTCCGGCTCGGACCCTACTAAGACCAATGGCTGGAAGATGGGGCGGTATAGATGGTTCTTGATCGTTGGAGCTGGAGGTTTTGTTTGGTATTGGTTCCCAGGTTGGATCTTCAAAGGTCTTTCTTACTTCACCTGGGTTTGCTGGCTTGCACCTCACAACGTTAAAGTCAACAAGATCTTTGGTGGCATGACCGGCTATGGCTTGATGCCTACATCCTTCGATTGGACCGTGTACAGCGGTTACCTACAGTCCCCTCTTATCCCTCCCTTCCACGCCATCGCGAACGTTCTCCTGGGCATCATTGTTTTCTTCATCTGCATATCAATGGGCATCCACTTTACAGGTACCTGGTATGCGGATTACTTCCCAGTCCAGTCATCCGAGTCCTACGACAACACGGGCGCCATCTACAATGTTACGAGAATCCTCGACAGTAACTTCCAGTTCAATGAAACTGCCTACAAGGAATACTCGCCACTCTTTCTACCGACGCAGTTTGCTCTTTCTTACGGTCTGTCCTTTGCAGCTGTTACAGCAGTTGTTGTTCATGTTGTGCTCTACCATGGACATGAGATCTGGAGACAATTCAAGCTGGCCCGCAATCAGGAGGATGACGTGCACATGCGACTGATGAAGAAGTACCGAGATGCGGAGGATTGGTGGTATGCGAGTAAGTTTGGTGACATTCCAACAAACCCAATATCTTTTCATACTGACACTCATCAGCTCTTTTCATTGTCATGGTTGCTATTTCCATTGGCGTGATTGCTGGTTGGCCAACTGGCTTCCCCGTCTGGGCGTACTTCATCTGCCTCCTTATTCCCGTGCTGTGGTTGATCCCTATCGGTGTTGTTCAGGCTATTACCAATATCCAGCTTGGTCTTAATGTTCTGACTGAGTTCATCATTGGCTACATGGTTCCTGGGCGCCCCATGGCCATGATGATGTTCAAGAATTACGGCTACATCTGCATGGGCCAGGCACTTTACTTTGCGCAGGATCTTAAGCTTGGTCACTACATGAAGGTCCCCCCCAGAGTCATGTTTTCTTCACAGCTGGTTGCCTCAATCTGGTCGGCTATTGTACAGATTTGCGTGATGAACTGGGCACTGGGACACATCCCTGACGTTTGTGCGGTCGATCAGCCAAACAACTATACATGCCCAGGTGGCCGCGTCTTCTACACGGCCTCTGTGATCTGGGGAGCCATTGGACCCGCTCGTATCTTCAGTCACGGCTCAATCTACTCGTCGCTCCAGTGGTTCTGGCTGGTTGGTGCTGTCACACCCATCATCACATGGCTGCTGGCCCGCAAGTGGCCTCGTTCAATCTGGCGATATGTCAGCACCCCTCTTATCTACGGTGGTGCTGGTATGTTGCCCCCAGCCTCTGTGTATATCTACCTATGCTGGGGCATGGTCGGTGCTTTCTTCAACCGCTTCGTCAAGAGAAGATATACGGGCTGGTGGCTCCAGTACAACTACGTCACTTCAGCGGCACTGGATTGTGGCCTCATCATGTCCACAATGGTGATTTTCTTCACCTTGTACCTAACGAGTGCTTCTCCCCCCAATTGGTGGGGTAACTATGGCGCGTTGGAGACGATGGACTGGAAGACTACGGCGGTCTCAAAGACGGTTCCAAAGGGCTCGTTTATTGGACCTTCGACTTGGAACTAAGTAACCAATCTTATAAACAATCGTTCATGGGCATGGTTTGGGAAGGAAGATTTGGATAGTTAACTGAAGGGATTTCGAGGCGTTATGGTCTAGGCTATTTGTTACTTGGCAATGTTTCTTACTACACGTGCGAGATACCTCAATGATGATTAATGTTCACGGACTTTTTGGAAGAAGCTGTTTGGGCATGAGTGACAATTTACGAGCGTTTGAATTACAGCTGTACCTTCAATTGAGATTTGAATTCATATCGTCATTTACGATGAGTTTTATTTACAAAGTAACTGTTATAAGCTTGCTTAGTTGGCCGCCCCCCGGCTCGAGCCAACAGGTACAAGACTCAATCAATGGAAGCCAGAACTACGATGGTACTGCACTTGCAGCTATGGGGAGTAAGAAAATATAAGACTTTAGAAGAGGGTACCAAAATAAACTTAGTAAAGACTCCCCTAAGCTTAGAACAAATTACTTAAATCTTTTTATCCCTTAGGATTAAGGTACTGAGTTTTCTTTCTTCCCTCAGGTAGGATATGCATTGTACCTATGTATGGAAAAAGAAAGAGCGAAGATGAAGTATGAGATAGACAACTATCGTTTCTCATACCAAGGATGGCTAAAGGAAAAAAAAAAAGAAGAATAGAAGAGCGAGATAGCTTGAGAGGATATTCCTGCCTACCTCATTGTATTATACCTTCCCTCTTACATAGCAGACAGTTCCTTCCTTACCTTAGGTTACCTTAAGGTAGATGGCATCTCCACTCTGCGCCTTCCTCTGGCAACACTTTCATGAGACCGGGAGATGGCATCTGTAAGGCACCTTCCTTGCCTGACTTGATGCATTGGCACCTTATAGCACAGCACTTACATGCAATTGCATTCTCCCACGCCTTCACAGGGAGGAGACGAGAAACTCATCGTGCCCAACACCAGTCGTACACCTCAAAAACGGTACGTTTGGTGGCACTGCTGCACGTGACTGCAGATCCTTGCTCTTTCCCTTACCTAGGTACCAGGTAGCGTAAATCAATCGCTCTTGCCATGTAGGGCACACAAAAAAATCACATGATCCACACAGCTCGCTCCTTCCCAAAAATTCACTCCGCCGAAATTGGTCTCCCAAATTGAAGAATTCTCGATCGCCATTCAACTAACCGCCAAACACCACAGCCAAGATGAGTACGTCGCCGCTTGTCAGCTGCTCGCGAAACAACAGCAGACGATGCTTCTCCCGAGAGTAATTAAGAGTTTATGCTAATGCGTCTCAACAGCGAAGGGTACCTCCAGCTTCGGTAAGCGTCACAACAAGACGCACACCTTGTGCCGACGATGCGGTTAGTTCTTATGCCCTCTTGTCTCGCTGTTGAGACAGCCCTCGATCTGTGCAACGGATATTCGAAATATAGCCGACGCTGAATTTAAACGATGGCGGGAATCGAGGGATGTCTGAACAGCGAGGCTCGGAAACATCGAAGTGGACGGAAATACTGATGGGATCTGAAATAGGTCGCCGCTCTCTTCACGTTCAGAAGCATGAGTGCTCTTCTTGCGGCTATCCTGCTGCCAAGATCCGCAAGTGTACGTGAACTTCTCACAAATGGCGTCGATAAACCGATATCGAATGCTCGACGCTCTTTGGCAGCATTACTAACTGCATCAACAGACAACTGGTCCGAGAAGGCTAAGCGCAGAAAGACCGTCGGCACTGGCCGCACTCGCTACCTCAAGGATGTATCTCGACGATTCAAGAACGGTTTCCAGACTGGTACCCCCAAGGGCGCTCGAGGCGCTACTGCCGAGAAGGCCTAAATGGGGACCGCATCCCTTCTGATCCCTTCCACCACCTCTCCGGCCTAACCCTCTTCCACCACGGACGTTTAAAACACCCGCCTCTTCGAGAACATACAACAGCAATGGCGGCTCATAACATGAGCCTAGATCCAAGGACAATCTGGTTGGAACCGGAGTTAGGGTGGTGATTGGGACGGGCGGTCGTGTCTGTCGGTTCGTGGATGAAAGGAGCGTAAAGGAGCGGCTTGGAGCATGGGCATGGTGTTTTACATGTTTGAGCAAGGAAGTAAAAAAAAGGACCCTTTTGCTCTTCTGAGATTCCATAGGGTTTCGGTTACGAGGTTCTGAAATGGCATCTTGATTCTGCATGAACGTACCTATGACCATTGAACGGACATACGCGAGGGAAAAAATTGGTTGACTGTCGTGGCAACTCACGTCCCGTGCATGACACCATATTGATTGAGGTATGGTCTGCAACTTGAAAGGTTCTTAAGCGGCGGTTCTGAGACCAACATCTTGCATGCCACGACAGTTGTTCTTGGCCTTGATTTTGGTTTCTATTCAGCATCCATCATGTCCCTCTTTCAAAGACCTTGACCCCGCCATCCGCAACAACATGATATAAATATTCAGTAGCACCACCCAAGGTCTCTGCTCCAGGTCCTGTAATACGTACTACTCCACTGACATCCCTCGCTGTCCCTGTATCAAGCATCCGCAGGGCCAACACCATGTCAGCTTGATGTGCCGAAGAAAGCACGAGGCTGGCGTGCTCTCGTTCAAGCGTGGTAACTTGGGTAGCAACAAGAGGCACGTCGGCTGACAGAGTGAGTAGCGTACTGTGCACAAGCTGCGAAAGATTTAGCGATGACACCCTCCTTCTGAGCAGACTTACACTTCGTAGGCTAAGAACGGCGTCTTGAAGCGTGAGACTTGTGGTTGAGTCATCGGTGACAGCGAGAAGCGCATCAAGTTGGTCGATAATAAGGATCTTACGCGACGCACGCAAATCCGCGACAGAGCCTTCAATTTCCCTTTTGATATCTGAAAGCTCCGTACTCCGAAGCGTTCTTTCTTTTCGCGTGCCTGGTACCCCGTTCTTATCTTCACCATGGAGTCCTGAGAAACCGTCGATGAATGTGAAGCGTCCTGCTCTGCTTAGGGCATCTAAATCAAGGCCCTGGTCACAATATTAGTATTTGCCTATACAAATAGTCCATTGATCTGTCTGTGAACTTGTTACCAATTTTGTAGAGCCCTCTCTCCAAAAGGCACCATCTCTCATGAAGCTCAGCAGTATGACGCCTGTGTCCTTGGTGCTCTCATCCCCATCTGCACTACCTCTCAGGTATGAATACAGATGGCGCAGAACCAGCCAGTTCGCGCTTGCACCAAGCACGCTGGTGACAAGATTGAGCGAGGACTCTGAAGGCAGAGAGATGTAGGGCTCCAAAAGATGAGGTATCCGTGTAGTGGAAGCCATTTCGGGAACCAAATATGGGAGATAATTATTAAGTTGATACAAAATATTCTGAGGGTTGAGTGGCACTGTGCGAGAAAATCAGTGCTTAGTGGAGCGAGAGGACACCATAGAGAGGTGATAGGCAAAATCAACACTAACTATCACGTTTGGAAATTTGAACTACGAAGAAAATGTGTGAAGTATTATGTTCAAATCTGGATTACGAGTAAGCAGGAGTTTGTGGAAGAAGGTCTTTTCCAACCGGTTGATTACGGTTTGCCAACCTTACACAAACTTGGCGCTCAAGGAGGGACGAAGCTGAAAATCATTGCAGTTTTAACCTTAACACTCAGTACCTCGCGAATTCTGTGCTCTATCTCTGGGAGGGGATATTCAACCTCACCTTACTATGGTGAATTGTTCTCTGATAGAGTACCGTCGTCATCGAGTCTAACAAAATTCTCAAGCCTGCTAACGCGGACGAGAAGATGGTGTGTCTATATCTAACTAGTCATTTCTTAAGACTGGACTGGCCGAATCTTCTGCTGGTAACTTGCGTATGACACGAATTTGTTCATGAATTCTAGGACCTCACACAACGGGCAAGGCTTCGTTTGAATCGACAGTTTCGTTCGGCCTAACAACAACATCCAATGTTCAAGGTAGCGAATGCATTAACCTGGAAGAGCAGTACCATGGGAGGTATGTGACGGGCTTCATTGGGCCAAGCCTGCATTATTCTTGTGAATGACACTGGTCTTGGCCGTACACACAAACACCAAAGTTACTGCTCCTCCTGAACTTGATCTATATCGGGGAAATGACCGAGAGCGAGCAATGACAAGTATTTCCACTATTTGAAGGGAGTAGATTTTAGGCAACAGATGCCTGTCTCCCAGTCCGACGTGATGATGTTTCTCAAGCATTTGTGATGGGTGCTATTGATGTCGTGGGCCCTCTAGATATCTGGCTGTGATATTGTTGGCATGGTTCAGAAGGCAGAAAATATCCCGGATCGCGTCTATTATACAGATCATTGATGAGTTTTGGTGTTGCCCTATTTGCCAAACAGACCTCCAAAGATAGACGAACCACCACCACCTCCTCCTCCACGGCCACCATGTCTTCTGGCTTCAGTTCGGATCCATTCCTTCAGAAATTCTCTGTCCGCGAGCTTTCTGGCATCCGATAGCTTGGTTGTTGTTTGTGCCTCCCCGCCATCGAAACTTAAGAGCGTAGGAATGCTGGTGATCATGTAAGTCATGGCCAAGTTGGGGCTTCCTGACATGATATCCGAAGAATCAAACTCAACAGTCGCGAGAGACACGCCTCCCTCCTCCTCGCCAACGCCAGACTCAACAAGATCCCTGATGAGAGGGCTTACGGCTTTGCAGGTTGAGCACCATGAGGCGGTCCACAGGGTCAGTAGGGGGGTCCGGGACGACGTCGAGAGTGAAAGGTAGGTTGAGAAAGAGTCATTGTTGCGGATACTAGCTGGCGGTCAACGGACAAGCTATTTCTCGGCAGAGGGAGACAAAGACAGCGATCGACAAATGTATTGCAAGGGGGGGAACATGTGCGGAGACATGTGATCTATCAAAGCAAGCAATTTGACTTACGGGGCGTATATCTGGTTCTTGTCTTTTCGCGATGTCGTTGAAGAAATTAAGGCTCGCTGGAATGAACGAGGTATCGTCTGTGCCTTGTTACGGAAAAGCCGGAGCCCAGTACGTAAGGTGAATGTGTGCATTATAATCTTGAGATGAACCACAGCCTCAATGGCTAAAGCTGAGAGTGCAATTGGACCTAAAATGCTTCGGTAGAATGGAATTCAAGCGAAGATTTGGAGGTGAGACATGGTAAGACGCCCATGCCAGGAATGATGTAATGACCCCAGCGACAGGACCCTTCACAAGGTGGGGGATGCATTGTTTACTGGGGCAGCTGCAGTGAGATGGGCCAGTGGTGAGCTTGCAGAGAGATACTGCAGAGTGCCGACCGCACGGGACACGGTTTAAACAACAACAAGGCGGTCACGCGTGCAGCATCTACAGAAGTGAAACTTGGTTTAACCTGGAATCGTCCTTAGTTATGGCACTGCCGCCGCTCCCGCCAAGTAGCCGACCCAACCCAGCAGGATGAATGGGATAGATCCTTTGTCACCAGGCCTAGAGGCACAGGAGTGGAGAAGGAGTCGAGCCTGGTGATCCAACGTTAACCTTACTCGCGTTATCCGTCGAGTAGTGCCAGGTAGACCGTTACGAGTCCAGTCCAGTCCCTTATCAGGGAGAAAGGCATGGAAACCTTACTTATAACCCTACCGCCTCGTATTGTTTCTTTATGAGGACATGTTCCTCATAGCGAGCCAAAGTGGCATGTTTTCTTCATCTTTTTTTGCCTCTTCCGTTGTATGATTACAGGCGGGGTTTGTTTTTGCCATATACCTTTTCATACCTTACCTTATGGCTTGCAGCTGGTGACGACTTGAACACTCCACAATTATTGGACCCTGATGCCTTCCATCGCTTCGCGACGAAACTAACTGGCTTCCCATCTCGATCACACTCACCTATAAACAAATTCCATTATCCATCATCCAATCTCCCTAACCTAGGATTCTGTGTCCAGCCTCACTTGGTTCTCCTTCCTCGAGGACGTGCCCTGCTTTAGAAGGAACCTTTGTTTCCCCCTATATCATTATCCATTTGACACCTACAATCGAAGAAGTATCCATCAAGGTCTATCTCCCCCTCTTCAAGCATCTCATCGAGAACCCCTCTTTACGCATCAGAAGTGAAATCCAAAACTCCAGTTTTCATTTGCATATTTTCTTGAGAAAGTCCTCCTCATGCAGTCAGAGAAATCAGATGTGCCCAGGTGGAGGCGCTTCCTGGGCGGCAGCGGCAGCGGACCTACCGGTGCCAGGCCAGACGACTCGTACGGACCTTCCAGATGGAGCATGGGTGTTCTGAACGACAAAAAGACTATTGAAGTTCCAGGTAAGCTCAAAAACTCACGTGTTCCTATATCGAATTCGCAAGACTGACGCGTTATAGGTTCCGTGCTTCTTCTGGCATCACATCGCAATGAGCCTCTTGGTCTGCGAAATGTGCACGCCAGAACATCTCACTCATCCATTCCTGCTGGATTTCCTGTTGATACACGAAGGACATCAGCCTCATCAGCGGCTGCTTCTGCTGCTGCTGCCTCAGTAGCGGAGAACCATGCTTCCCCCGACGAGAGTGACGGCAAGAAGAAAACAAGCGATGGGGCTATCATCCTGGAACCACAGCCTGAAGAATCAGGAAATGATCCTCTGAACTGGCCTGCTTGGAAACGTGACATTGCTCTTTTGTCGCTTGGTTTCTACTGCATGATTGGCGGCGGCACAACTCCCATTATCGCCGCCGGCTTCACCGACGTTGCAGAGACATACGACGTTGATGTCGAGAGGGTCGCTTTGACCACTGGACTCTACATGATGGGAATGGGCCTCGGCTCCGTTGTGTTCTCACCGACCGCTATCCTTTGGGGTAAACGCCCAGTATATCTAGGTAGTGCGATCCTGTTCATTGGGACATCACTCTGGGCAGCATGGTCTCCAAGCTTCAATTCTCTCCTCGCGGCCAGAGTCTTCCAGGGCTTTGCTGTTAGCCCTGTTGAATGTCTTCCATCAGCCACAATTGCCGAAATCTTCTTCCTCCATGAAAGAGCCTACCGCATTGGTATCTATACTCTTCTTTTGCTCGGCGGCAAGAATTTGGTCCCCCTTGTCAGTGCCGTCATCATTGGCGGTCTTTCGTGGCGTTGGGTTTTCTGGATCTTGGCTATGATTATTGCTTTTGGTGCTGTGCTGCTCTTCTTGTTTGTCCCGGAAACCTTTTGGGATCGCACCCCTCACGCAAGGCCTAAGCATCCATCCAAGCGTCCAAGTTTTCTTCGCCGACTCTCATCTCGCCATGCGGTTCCACAAACTGGCGGAGAGGGGCTACTTCAGGGTGAGACTGAGGCGCACTTCGCAGATGCGGACCATGCTCAAGATGGACACCAATCACCTGCTGCTCTTCATCGAGGCCGGGATCTCCATGTTGGCTTTGCTGAGTCTGGCGACGCTGCTGAAGACGCAGCAGCACCTGTGACTCCAGTTTCGCCTAAGGCGGTAGTCCATCCGTCTGGTCAAAACCCAGCTGCCCCAGGGGACGTCGGCAGCACGACTGGAAGTGAGTCCAACAGTGCGTCTTTCAAGCTAGGTCCAAACCTCGAGAACGAGAAGTTAGATGCCTCGCAGCTCCGGGGTCCGCCCAAGATCCAGGCCTACACACACAACCTCCGTCAGCAGCCTCCAAAGTCGTTCGTTCAACAGCTTAAGCCCTGGCATGGAAGGTTAAACAGCGATAGCTGGCTCAAGGTCATGGTCCGCCCTTTCATTCTATTCGCATACCCCGCGGTCCTTTGGTCAGCTGCCGTGTATGCTTGCTCTGTGGGCTGGCTTATCGTCATCTCTGAGTCGATTGCCATGATATACCGCGACAAGGATTCTTATAATTTCACCGCGCTCCAGACAGGCTTAGTGTATATCTCACCTTTCATCGGTGGTATCCTGGGAACTGGCGTGGCTGGCAAGGTCAGTGACATTATCGTCAAGATCATGTCCAGGCGTAATGGCGGTCTCTACGAGCCTGAGTTCCGTCTTGTCATGGCCCTTCCCATCCTTATCAGCACATGCATAGGCCTCATGGGCTTTGGCTGGTCGGCAGAAGAAAAAGACCATTGGATGGTCCCTACCTTCTTCTTTGGAGTTGTGTCATTTGGTTGCTCCCTTGGATCGACTACCTCCATCACGTTCTGTGTGGACAGTTACCGCCAATACGCCGGAGAGGCTTTGGTGACGCTTAACTTTTCAAAGAATATCTTGCATGGACTTGTTTTCAGCCTCTTCGTCACGCATTGGTTGCACGGCGATGGCCCGAAGAAGGTGTATATTTGGATTGGTATAATCCAACTGCTTCTCATGCTGTGCACAATTCCTATGTACATCTACGGCAAGAGGGCACGCATGTGGACAGTTCGAGCAAATTTGATGGAGAAGTTCTGATTTCGAACGGGCATTGCTTGGAGTTTTGACACCTTTATTGCATGAGACAGAGCGCACCGCATGATTCCTTCATTTTGACGATATGGAGTTTGTCTGTTTTGCTATTACTTACAACATAGGGCCTGGCACGCAAGTGCTATTGCATTGAACACCGAGACCCAGTATGATTAGAATGAGTATTTCTGTTAGTCAAGATGACGATTAGTCGTATTACTGAGAACAGATTTGTGCATCCATTAATTTGGCTGTTGCTGGTGATGTCTGTCGAATACTCGTACAATAAGAGACTAGCTTAGCTGTTTACCAGTTGCTTTCCATACCTTTGCCTTGATGGATGTCCTCCTCCCGGTTCCGGGCTAAACTACCACAATATAGCAGGATATGTAGCTAGAGTGTTGTAAATATGCCCCTATCGAGTTTCGTCACGCGTCCAGAGCTGACAGGCATAATGATGAGATGTCGCTAGGTAATATCACGACTAAATGGCATTTGGAGCCCCCCCCCCCTGCTTTACGGAGGATTCCTGAGCCAGCAGCGTTTCATGGTAGTTGAGTATTCTTTTATCTCAATGGGTTCGAGCAAGGGGCTAGAACTTCTAGAATGAAGTATTATTAGCTTCCTGTCTATTCCTTTCTGTTTACCCCTCGATACTCAACCTTCAGATTTCAGATCATCAACAACAAGAAGTGGCTCACAGCTCCAAGAACTTTGTTTGTATAATAAAAAAAAAAGAGCTTATGAAAGCACACGACGAGATAGTCTCCAAGCGATGCCAACTGTTTATGATCAAGCTTGATTACAGTTATACGCCCCGCAGCAAACGACAGCATAGCCTCTCTGGGGGGTTTCTCAGATGATCACAATCAACTCATTGCCTACCATTTGATTTCCCCATGATAACGAAGTTTGAAAAAACTATGACTTGGGTCTGAATCAACACTAGTAAGCGCTATCTTGCACGTAAAAGTGCCAGTTATCTGCATCTAAGCTCGGATCCTCAGGCAAAGGTTTGGCGGATAATGACCGCGATTACCAAGCCGCGGCACAGATTCTGGTGATCATTCCTCTCTGACTATAGATGATTTGTAAGGTTGCGGCTGATTAATTTTGTTATCAAAGTGAGATCGAGGCTGAGGGCTCATAGTAATAGGACACTAATATACTGAGGTGCAGTGTGTCTTTCAAGCACATGGATGCACAAACCATACATGACACTCATAATACCCTTTCAAAGGGTGGCAAGCTGGTAATTATCAGTTCGGCGATGGAGGTTATCGTGCTTCTTGAGAGATACTCACCACCGTGGTGACTCGAGTCCTTCATGCTGAAGGATGAATATTACGAATGATGTAACTGGAAAATAATTCCACATTAGCGAGGAGCCTGAGATACAAATTGATCTTGCAAAGAATAAGCAAGCTATACTTCAGCACGCTCTGGGACTATAGTTCGTTTGGTATTCTTGTAGCAAACGAGGAACAGTAGCCCGTTCTTTTCATTTGTTCTTCTCCTTTTATATGTAGACAATTCCGTGCAAGATGCTGATGGTTTTATGAAATGCCCCCGATGGTATATAACTGCGCCATTTGCAATCAACGCTAATCCCAAGACAACGTATCCAACGCCCCTTCTTTAATTCATACAACTCAGGGACTGGAACTCTTGTTTGTGCCTACAAGGCATCGATTCGTGTCCCGCTATCTTCATCAAATTCATGTTCATTCCTCGTTCTGTGTCTGAGATAAGACGGGATGAAACTGTATCGTTCACATGAGAACACAATCGCCTTCTTGTTGTCTCTCCATCTTGCTACGGGAAATGCGCTCACGCTGACGTGCGCCGTTCTTGCCTGCACCACGCTTCAGATCCTCTAAGCGCTCACGAGCTTTCGGGAAATCTTGGGCTGTGCACTATTGTCAGTTGTCGTCTACAAGTATGATTCTATTGCACTTACCGGCTGCTCGCCAGTACCAACGCTTCGCATCCTCCAGATTTGGGGGAACGCCGATACCCACCTCTGTGAAGTAACCCATGGCATATTCAGCCTTAGCAAGGCCTGCAATGGCGGCCTTGCGGGCCCAAAGGTAAGCCTCAGTGTCACTTTGTCCTAGTACACCTTCACTACCAGTGAGATACCAGCCACTGAGTGCGAGCTCTGCCTGATGCTCCTCTTGTGTGGCAGCTTTTGAGTACCACTGAATGGACTGTCGAGGGTCGATCGGACAGCCCAGTAATCCATATTCAAAAGCACATCCAAGTCGATACTGCGAGAACTTGTAACCCAGGTCGGCAGCTTGGAGGAATAGACTATATGCATATGCTTCATCTCGAATTATAGCATCGTTGGGTTGAGCTGATTCGTATAACAAGCCGAGTTCGTGTAGTGCGTGTGGATTCTCCCCATCTGCTCGCTCTGCAGCCCGCTTCAGCCACCCCACCGCTTCTCTGGGATTCTTGGGCTGACCAAGAAGCCCCTTCAGCAAGATCATTCCAACCTTGTACATTGCTGGAGGATCACCCAAAGTGGCAGCGCGTTTGTACCACTGAATTGCCTTCATTGGGTCCTTACGTGTACCACCTCCTTCCTCATGGCCAATCTCGCAGCACACTGCGGTTCTATAGGCTGCTGCAGGGTGTCCAAGTTTTGCAGCAGACTGGTACTGAGTGAAAGCTTCCTTATGATCGCTATCACCGAAGAGACCTCGTCCGAGACAATCTGCCAGGAGAAACATGGCGTCTGGATTCTGGGCATTGGCCAACTTTTTGAGAATCTTATGACAATCGATAAGATAACGCTCGCGTGCCCTTGTACGTTGCTTAGGGTCTGGCATCTTAGGCGCTAAGACGTCGGCAGCTTCAACCAACTTCTTGGCCAGTCTCAATGCTGAGTCCTGGTCACTTGAATTGTTCTTGATCAGCATTCTGAGATGTTCTAGTTCTTGTGTGGTAACAGGGCCTTCGTCCCTGGCCGGTTGCCGTTGGCTATTGCTCCTGGGTGGCGACCGTTGCTGCTGTTGATACTGAGGTTGTCGTGGCTGAGGCTGAGGTTGTGGTTGCGGCTGAGGCGCCGGCGCCGGCGTAGGGACT
>NW_023501396.1:0-98581 GCF_013396195.1 Fusarium tjaetaba | reverse complement strand
AAAAAAAAAAAGAGAAAAAAAACGAAGGTTATGCTAAGGTAATTATCGGATAGGCTTCGAGAAATAATACCAAACTCTAGGCACAGCCAATTGATGGTGTGTATGCCTGGGCTGGAAATTAAGCTACTTGCTGCTGCCTCTGTGCCTGCGGCCTGCCACTGCCTACCTGCCAACAGTGGAACCTTCCGCTGGTGCCTGGAAATTGGAGCTCCACCTTCCTGTGATTCACGCTCGGATTGGTCTTGATGCCTTAGGTGATATGTCAAAGTGGTCCGTGCATGGGGGATCTTTCTCAGCTATAAAACCCCGACTTCCTCCCACCCTTTCAGTCTTCTTTTTTCCTTTCCTCTCCATCCAAGTGCATGGGCGTTTTCCTTCTCCGTGAAGCGATAAGCTGAGAGAGGAATTTTGCTAGTTGAAAACTATACACTGACCGCTCCTTGTTGGGTTCGCCTGGCAAGGGAATTTTTGGAACTTTCATTTTCTTTCATTGCGACCAGTTCTTGATGAACTGCCGTGAAGAAGGAAACTCATGCGTGCGTGACTGAATGATTGCCCCCCAAGCAGCTTCTCCTGAAGCTTAACTTGATGTTGGGTCAACTGTGAAACTGATATGCCCAAAGCAAATGTGACGATGCCTGCATGCCAAATAAACCTCTTAGCCAACCTCACAACCACTTCTTCTGGGACCGGTAAACGTGGTATTGCACTTTTTGATGCTTGACATTTCCCTTCGGCGCATCGTGATGTCAAAATGCGACGCGATGTGACTTGTTGGGCTTGAATAGATCTGGTTTTCGCGAAAGAAACGACATGGAACCGACGAACACATAGGGATATCGAATAATAGCTTCGTTGTCTATCATAAAGGTAGTGAGTGACATTCCACGTAGTAATCTAGAGGCTCTGCTGAACTTCCTTCCCACTGCCACACCCACGCCTTCTTGAGGTTTGGCTAGCGCGGGGCATTCGATCACTGATTGGATTTCCCCATCCAAATGCCGGTCCAAATCATTATTTTCGAATGACTCAAAGCCTTCATTTGAGTGTGCCTCGCTGCAAACAGTACCTTTACTGTACCATTTTCTACAAAATAACGAGTATTTTCCAGCGAATCACACGAGTATCGCATAGAGAATCCCATACCGACTCTTTTACGCCAGTTTTACCGCAGCGCACACTCTGGTCTTGATCTCTGAAAGTCTGGGAGTGCCCCGCCTTCGCATAACCACATTCTCGATATCATCACAAACGATCGCTCGAACCGGTTCCAATGTCCACAGAAGCCGAGGGATCGGCCCCTGCGCCGCAGACCACAGAGAAGAACGATGTGAAGACGGAAAAGAAGGAGCAGGCCCAGCCTCAGAAGCCCAAAGAACAGCAACAAACAGCGCCCACTGGCGAGAAGAAGTTATCCGGCGCTGAATTGAAGAAGAAGGCCAAGGAGGAAAAGGCTGCCAGAAGAGCACAAGCCAAGGCTACCCAGGCTTCACAGGGCCCGTCGCAAGGCGGTCAACAGGCGTCCGGTGATGGGAAGGGAGGTAAAGCAAAGCCTAAGCAGGACGGACAACATCAGCACCAGCAACATGGCGGTGCAAAACTCCCTATTCGACCAGCGGCAGCGACGGCTGTAGTTAAGGACGACAAGCCTTCGATACCAGACTGCTTTAGCCACCTCTCCATGGCTAGGCGGATAGAAATGACAAATGCCGACAAGGACGTCCATCCTGCGGTCTTGGTTCTCGGTGAGCACATGAGCGCGTTCGTTATCAGTGATAGTATCACACGACTAGAGGCGACGCTGTATGCTTTCCAAAAAGTAAGAGATTCTGCCCATATGATATACTATTGATCTAACAGCCCCAGGTTATCGACTCTTACACAACTCCTCCCGGCTTCACTTTCTCCCGCCATTTCACACCTCACGTTCTCAACCCCCAGATTGAGTACCTCACAGCATGCCGCCCCATGTGCTTCTCAATGGGCAACGCCATCCGGTGGCTGAAGCTCCAGATCAGCAAAGTGGATGTCGATCTTCACGACAACGACGTGAAGAAGCTCCTCAAGGAGTCTATTGGCAACTACATTCGGGAGCGTATCACTCTCGCAGACTACGTGATTGTTGAGACTGCTGCCAACATGATTTGCGATGGCGAGGTTGTACTCACATACGCTCATCATCACCTCGTCGAGCGCACTCTTCTTCAGGCTCGCAAGAAAAAAATTGACTTCCGCGTGATTCTTGTCGATGATCCTTATGAGCGCGTCGGCATCGATCACGCCAAAAGGCTCTCCGCCGCTGGCATCCAAGTCACCTATGCCTCCGATTTTGGGGCTCTGCAAACACATCTCTATGAGGCAACTAAGGTTTTCCTCGCAGCCGAAGCCATCTTTAGCAACGGTGCTATGTACGCTCGCGCTGGCTCATGCGATATCGCCACGGCAGCTTCTGATATGAACGTCCGCGTTGTGGCGCTCTGCGAGACGGTCAATTTCACAGAGCGTGTATCCATCGACTCTCTCACATACAACGAAATCGACCCCGAGCGATCCACCGATGTCGGCTTCCGCTTGCTCTTTGACACTACCCGCGATACGTATATTTCGGTAGTTGTGACGGAGCTAGGTAATTCCTCTGCCACGTCTGTGCCTGCGATTCTTAGAAAATTAGAGGAGTTGTAATCAGGCTTGGATTGGGTCAAAGGAGCGTGGAAAAGTTTATCGGGGGTGATAGATGACGCGGCGTCTTGAATTGTCATTCTTGATAACTCGGTCTTGGGTTGGTGCTGGGATTAGAGGCAGCTCTATGAGGCAATGACAATAAGTTTTTTACTCATTGCGTGTGGTATAGCATGGCATGAGTTCGATCTAGTGATTGAGATCGAGTTCCGTGAAGCAATAGGCGTTTGGTGTTCTGCACATCACATCATCACACCGTTCAGAGCTTTGGCGTATTATATTCGAATCAAACGTCCCATTTCGACGCTCAACCTCCCAATATCACAATGTACAATAATATTGCCTCTCCAATCATCTTGTCACAAGCCGAAGAGGTCTTCGTTTCCCGATATCTTAAGTTTCCATTCCTGTTCATTCCCCTCTAAGCCTCCGCCTTAGCATCCCGCTCCGCCTTGCGCGCTCGCTTCTCGAGCAGCAGAGCCTTTCGTTCTTGTAGAGTAGATGTTTGGCTGTCGTCAACGCCCTGCAGCCAGTATCCGAAGCTGGCGCCGCCGGCTGCATAGACGGGGTACACCCAGAGGGAGGACTTGTTGAAGAATGGGCGCATCTCGATACCCATTTGCCAGAATCGAGCGCCGAGGCCTTTTTTCTGCTGTTAGTATCCAAATCTCTCTGCCCGTCGCATGTGTCTCGTCTCCAATTGCTCATGTCGTATGCTCGGGTGCTATGGGCGGCCGAATTGGCTCAGGTATGTGACGTACCGAAAAGGCTCCAGAAGGCGATGCGGTGGACCATGATGGGCAATTGACCGTCGAGTACTCGAGATTCGAGAGTGGAGAGGTTTCGTGGAGGAGAAGTTCGCTCGGAATGCGAGTGGGAGCGTTCGTTACTGAAAGGTGAGGTCGTGATCTTCAAGATCCATCCCAAGCTCACTGCAATTGGAGTCGAATTGATTGGTCACGATTATGATCACGTGAAACCTCATCACAACTACCCTGTACCTGACGTATCTCTTATATGTATCTGGGTATTGAACGGGTTTCTCGCAATTTATGAATAATAGAAAAAGTCTCGCGCCAAAGCATTGCTAAATTTCTCTCGGTCACTATTTAGACTGCGAGTATCAACGTGGATAGAACGTGTCCATAGAACTAAAGTCGATGGATTTGACTCGCAAACTACATGATAGCAAGATCATCTCATCGCGAATCTCCATAAGTTGCACCAATATCGTGAAACAGAAATCATGAGGTGTGTGTAATAGACCCTGTATATAATACTGGAAGAATCTAAAATCTACATAAAGTCTAGTGTCTAATTACGGCCATAACCATCAGAACAACCAGAGAGGCGATATCCCAAGAAGCCAAACGTCTCAAAACTCCCCGCTATGCCATGATAAAACAATCATCAGTCTAGCAAGCTTCGCCCCAATTGACCCGGGTAAGGTGGTGGTGCACCAGACGGAGGTGGTGCAATCGAGGGTGTTTCGCTGCGAGACCCAGCATTTGCAGTCCATTGGACCGCTCTGGCCACGATTTTGGGGAAATACTGCTGAATAAAAGATTCGCTAGCATCGTTAGCATGATACTATTGGACAGCATGGGGTAAACTTACGTATAGTAGCTGTGATCAGCATTGTGAAGCGACACGAGATTGTGTGCAAGTTCGTGTGCCAGAACCACCCACCACCAGGTAGCAGCCTCTGCCTTGGCTTGCCCGCTTCCTCCTGCGATTTGCGCGGCGTGCAACTGTAAGAAGAACCTGAAGTTACAGAAGATACTGCCTCCGGTGTTGAAAGCAATAGTGCCGCCAGCCTCGTCATAAAAGATGTGCAGAACTTTGGGCGACATAGAGTAGGTATTGCCCACCTCAATCAACATACTGGAGAAGACATTGAGATTGTTCAAATGTTTCGACAAGAAACTCCCTGGGTCTTTGATATCCTTGGCGAAGAATATCTTCATACCATTTGAAGTCTCTGCGATGAAAGTGATGTTATTTGCTGGCGTCTTGTCACAGTAAGTGGCCTGCTCTTTGACCTCGTTGACCTTGGGCTCTGAAAAGACACTATCAGATCCGTAAGCCCGGGTCGATTTGATGGCATTGAGCAAATTTTGCTGCACAAGTGCAGGGCTTGTGACTCTGCCCTCATCCTGTTGCGGCTTCTTGCCGGTGTTGGAAGAGTTTTCGCCAGGTGCCTCAATCTCCTTAGGTCTATCCAAGAACTTGTCCAACTCTTTGTGAGACTCGTCTTCATGCTGGTCAGAGTCGAATCCAAGTCGACGACCGATGTTTGCGAACAATCCCCTGCTCTTCCTAGCCTGTTGTTCAGGAGAGCGCTTTGTTTCCTCGGGTGAGTCCCAGGAACCTGGCATTGCAGGACCAAGAGGTTCTGGGATCCTGGTAGCTTCGCGTGCAGCCTCCGCCGCTTTTGCCTCAGCCCCCCATTGCTCTTCTCTCTCTTTGATCTGGCGCTGCTCCTCTTCCAGTGCCTTTCGTCTCTCTTCTTCAGCAATCCTGGCCTCGGCAGCCTTGGCCCGAAGGATACGATCGACATTGTAACCGCGATTTCTCAAACCGTAAAGATCAAGTGTGAGGAAAGGCTCAAAGAATAGGTAAGCCTGCTGATTCGGGCGTTTTAGCAGCATTTGGCAGATGGCTTGACCGATCTGGTACATGTCGGGCTTCGACTCATCAGAAACATAAAGAACCCAGCCGTTGCTGACCTTTTCACTCGCTGCCGATCGCTTTTCCGTGTGAGTTTGATGCTGACCCCTGAGAGTCCTTCTCAAAGCCACTGAGCGAACAATGTGAACAGTAAGGTTCTTGTCCAGCCATTTTACGTCATGCTTAATAGCATCTCGTCGGTAGTTTGTGTATTCAAAGAGAAAGATCTTTGATCTCTCGACAACATGCTTGCGAAGACTGAGTGCAGCCTTTTGTTTATCACTGTGGGGCCCAATTCTGACCTCCTCCTGCACAATGCTGCTCAATTTCTGAGCACCAAGTGCTAGATAGAATTCTTCAAGCGCGTCCTCTTCCGGCGCACAAATAAGGTGATCCTTGAACAATCTGTAGCTGATGATATCATCCAGGATCACTATTTGACTAGCAGAGGCAAGCTGGTATTGTCGGATAGGTTCATCCTCTTCCTCTAAGTCGTCTGACTTCCCCTTAGGAGGCGCGAGTTCTTTGTATGCAAGAAGGAAGGGTGCTGCACGCATTTTCCTCCACAATTCTTTGTCTCGGTGGAGTGTTGAGGATGCTTCTGCCAAGGATTTAAGAAGATCCAGGTACTTCTCCGAACTCTGCAAAACACCGAGGAGACGAGCTGGCTCACTGCATGCCATTTGTGCAACCTCCAACTTGGTTGGCTCGCTTTTGGCACCACATTGGAACAAGAATGCATTGGCCTCAGGGCCAAAGTCGACAAAGTCGAAGATGTCTCCATATGTAGTCGAAGCCCCAAGGTACACCCGTGAAGGACTGGCATGAGTGATGGAAGATGTTGATTTCTCAGACGATCGAGTAGTCCTTGTGATAGGAACTATCGAGGCGTTACGTAGTTTGACCAGGGTATTCTCGCCGAGTTCTGTGATTCGAGAGGCGAAATAGCTGAAAAGTGCCACAGCGTTCTGATGATCTTGAGGACGCGATGCCAAGAGGCGGTTCACACAGTCCACCATTGGCGGATCTCGTGCAACACCGAATTTCTATAGATATTAGCTGAGTCTGTCAAGTTTTAGGTCAAACTTACAATGGCATGGTCGTGTAGGTCTCTCCTCAAAATGTTAAACCCAAGGATAGACGCCCGCGGATTGTAAAAGCACTGCGAAGGCGGTACAAGACGGGTACTACCCTGAAGAGGCATGAATGCCTTAGGACTGCCACCGAGCTGGAAAGACCCGTACCCATTGATCTGGTGGTTGGCGAGGAAATATGTCATAGACGAAACCCGAAGGCTTTCATCGTTGCCAGACATCAGCTCAACGAGTTCAGGGACAGATGGGTAAGGCCGTAATCCAAGAGAATTTATGAATCGAGCTTCTGGGCTTCCAGGTCGATAGCTACCAGGAGGCCCTGGCCACTGGAGGATAGGTAATCGCAATGCACGCAAAGAGTCCTTAGGCTCGAATAGCTCCGAAACCTTGTAGAGCGTTGTCGTTCCCTTAGTGGACTCCATGCCCTTTGGACCAGCTTCGGCTGGGCAAAAGCGTGTCTGCTTTAGCTTGCTCAGATCTTCACCCGGAATATCCTCGCGGACAGATGCTAAATATTTGATGAGTTCCATGTGACTCCATTTCTGATGACCTTCACCAGACACATTCAACAACCTGGTAAAGATGGTCTCGAGATCTACAGTTTTTCGGACGCCAATAGTGACAAGAAATTTCTCCTTGATCTTCTCGCAACCTTGAATGACGGGAAGATCGTCAAAAAGCTTGACAATCGGGAAGAAGGACTCCGTAGGCTTTCTCATACCCTGCTTCGTAGGTACAACCGTGTTTGCTTGAAGAAGAGAAACAATGGTAGTTCTTGCGTTCGGGCTTGAGTTCTCAAAGTTCTTCGCAAGGACAGTCAAAATCTGAATGGCAAACTTGGATGATTGAGTCAAGTTCTGTTCCTCGGGTCTAGAAGAATTTGTGTCCAGAAGGAATCTCAACCATGGGAGAATTTCTAGCGGCTCCCATCCTAAAGCACGCAATTCAGCCTGCTGAGAGTTGGCAGTAAGCGCATGGGGGATTGTTGTAGGAGGAATGGGCAAGTTGGCAGGAATTCTGTTCGCGATGAGGTGATTCCGAATGCTACCGAGGGCAATGATCTCGCCTTGTTCCCCATCATCACTCATCGTGCCAACAGCTACTTCTAGCAAAGCAGATCGACTGCCAGGATCGAGCTCACCACTCAAGCTCTTCTTGCCCGCCCAACTGATAAAGTTCATCAATTGAACTTTGTTCATAGCCTTTGTCTCCAGCTCCTTCTTCACATCTGTGACCGTGATGTGTGAAATGAGACCGAAATCTATGAGCTTTTTCACAAATGGAACACCCTTCATCTCCTCTGGTACAACGGGGATGCTGTTGACGAATTTACTCATCTCATCAGAAGCAATGCGCACATCGACTGTTTGCAACACGCCTCGTGTTGAGTAGGTCTCGATTGAGGCCTTCTTAAAGCACATCCAAAAAGCTTCCTCAATAATCTGACCAACTTGACCGCTGGGAGTTGAGTCCTCAAATGTGAAGGTCTTGTGAATGTGAAGAGCTTCTGGCATGAACTTGGCGATAACCGCGGGAGAGAATTTGGTCTCTTTTGCCATCACCTGTTTGATTCGGCTACTCAGGTCGCTCATCTCGTTGGCAAAAGCAAGCCGAGTAATGATACCAGCAGCACGAAGAATTTCAAGGTTCCATGTCCTGACCCAACGAGCGTTCAAGTCGATAGCCTCTCTCTCTACCGTGGGAATTACTGAAGGTGCTGAGATATGGAGTCCAGCTCCAGTAGTCTGCATGGTGGGAAAGCCAATAAAGATGCGACCGCCCGGCTTTTTATTGGGAAGCACAGATGCAAAGACATCTGTAGCTTTGCCAAGCGCCCCCGATGTTGCGGCCTCTTGTGAAGCTTGAGTCTCATCATAAGACGAAGTTAGGATGGCGATCTTGGTTGTCTTTGGCGGGGGTTTCTTCGTCGCCCTTTCGAGTTCGGAAGCAAAGGACGAGGCTACGCTTGTACGGATGCTTGCAGAAGTCGCCCGAAGGAAGATTGTGGAGGAAGAAAGCTTAGTCACATCCTCGGATATCGTCACTTGCGCAGCATTCTCCTCATGCTGTGCTTTTGTCCTAATTCCTGCCTGTGACGCACTTGACGTAAGACGGGCAAAGAAGGATCTCAAGGAAGGAGTTTCAGGGGCACCGTAGGACTCATTCTTTGTGGTGGATGCCGCAGCTTGTGGTTTCCATCCTATGGCGGCCATGTAGGACGCATCAATCTGCGTGCTTGTGCGGTCAACGCTAGTAACCTTCATTAGGCCATCCTTTGTCCTCGCCTCGAGGTCGCGAGGAAGAGGGAGTTCAACACTCGGAGATGACTTTTTCTTCAGAGACAGAATCTGGTAGTCGTCAATCCAGAACTCAATGTGCTCGAGTGCAACAAAGGTCAAACTCGTCGCAAGGAACTGGCTAACAGACAGCAAGTTCGGTAAGGGTGTGGTTGTATTCCTGTAGTCGAGGACGAAGGTTGTATGATGGGTAGCTTGATCTGCTGGAATTTGAGACTTCTTTGTGAAAAGTGCATTTCCTTTCCAGTAGAATGCCATGGCCTCATTGCCGGAGCTGACGAACGGCTCTTCGCAATCAGCGAAAACACTGTAGAAACCGACACCGAAGGCACCGATCTTCGTTTCATCGGGGTTGCCCTCGGCAATACGCTTTAGCCTTCCCCAGTCTGTTTTTGTGAAGGGTTGTCCATCGTTCTGCACGACTAATCGGCGTAGTGTATGGTTTGACAAGGTGTGTTTCAGTATCTCGGATCGGCTCGTGGTATTCGGTAGTGGCACCTGTGTTGACGGGAGAGTTTCCCATTTGACGCTGACTGTCTTTGCCTGGGCATCCGCAGCATTCTGAATCAGTTCTCGCAATGTTGTCCATTCACCCGAGTATCGCGCAAGAACTTTGTCGATAAGAGCTCGAGTATCGACGGTAACGGCTTCCTCGTCTTCGCCATCTCGGAGAGCAGCGGCTCGTAGTCTTGAATAGTCCATCGTGGTAGAGTTGGGATGGTTTATATGTGCATTATTGTGTCGACGAAAGGATAAGGGTTTGAAAGGTGTAAGTCCGGACAAGAGAAGGAGACAACTATAATCTATTATTCATTAGTAATGATACTGACTTTAAGGAAGTGGTCTCGGAGTATAAGCAAGGCAGACAGCGACTACGTACAACGGTGAGGAGTGGCAAACGGTATTAAGCTTTATCAAACCCCGAGTATATAGGGATGTGACAGAATCACAATAGGAAGCAAACGGTGTGACAAAAGGGGATGGCGTTGAGAAACCAGAAGTCTAGTTAGGTGAGGTATGAAGATGGTTTCATAGTTCATATGATCTCAAACTCGTGGTAGAATAAGACCCCGAGGCTGTTAGAGGTGGTCCCTGAAAGTGACGTTATCCACTGTCTCTGGCCAATCAAGATGAATATCGGCTCACACCATCACCATCGCGCTGGGAAGATATAGTGATCTGGGGCAGCCTCGCCGCTAAGTCCACCTCTAAGCCTCTAACGATCATCACCGCTAGTTTCTAAGGTACATAAGGAGGCATGTATTAGATTACTGAGTCTCGTACTCTAGTCCGATTTCTTTGATAGACTAGGATGGACTCGAAGAATTGACGGTGTCTCGAGGGTGGATTTGACTGAAAGCTTCGTGCGACGCTATTTGTAGTATGCGTCGCCCAAAATGAAGAATCTCCGGTCATTACTGAAACTCCAAGGCTGAGTGCATTAGAGTTGCATATACGGAGTATTTCTAGGCATTTTCCAATGAGCCCGGCCTCGTTGAAAAGAGGATCACCGCTGCTACCCGTCATCATGGGTCCATCCTATCAACTTAGACCGAGTTGCCAGGGCCGTGCTTAGATCCATTCATGGAAATTTTTGACATTGAGTCAACAACAATTGCTTCGGCCAGCCGAATTCGCAGCCTAGGCAGCTCAGAATGGAACCATTCATGGTGGTTCCCCCCCGCCCCTAACAAATTGCTATGACTCTCTTCCTATCAAGGAATTGCCAAGCCTGTAAATGAAATCTAGGTTAAAACTGAGGTCGTTTTTGTAGATAGTTGGTCGAGTCCGGAGTCGGAGGCCGAAGTCTTGCAAGTGAATCACTGTTTTTGTGATAGGCACGGCTGGGTGCATGCCTGAGTTGGGATTTTGCTTTTTGTACGGGATGACAGTATTTCGAAGTGAGCCAAAATTGTAGTATATAACAAATTCCATTCGCCTCTGCCCATTTGTTCAAACTCAAAACACTTGCACACACCGAAGCTGGCTGCTCAACATCACCATTTCTCGTCATCCAAGCCAAATAACAGCAAACCTCACAACAAAACAACTTCACAATGTCCAAAGGCCGTGTCTGTCTGTAAGTCCATATGCCGTTGATGGCAGGCTTCTGATACAAAAACATCCGCTAACTCTTGATTGCAGTGCCTATTCTGGAGGTACACACTTCTGACTCCTTCTCCAAACTGCACCTGGAGTGATCGAATGTGAGATTGATTGCTGACATTTGGTCAAGGTCTCGATACCTCTACTATTTTGAAATGGCTCATTCTCGAGGGCTATGAGGTTGTGGTATGTGAACCTCCTCCAGTTGCTTCTACAGGTTCAATCTGACATACCTGCTTTAGTGCTTCCTCGCGGATGTTGGTCAGGTCGAGGACTTCGATGCTGTCGAAAAGAAGGCCCTCGCTCTCGGCGCGGAGCGCATGATCATTGAAAACCTTCAGAAGGAATTCGTCGAGCAGATCGTTTTCCGAGCAATCCAGTGCAATGCCATCTATGAGGACCGATACCTCCTTGGAACTGCTCTGGCCCGACCTGTAATCGCTCGCGCCCAGGTCCGCGTTGCTGAGAAGTACAACTGCAATCTTCTGAGCCATGGCTGCACAGGCAAAGGCGTAAGTAAAACCCTCATACTTTGAGAACCACCTGTTAACATGCCGCAGAACGAGTATGGCACTTTCCATCACGAAAAAAACCATTTCATAGATCACTGACAGAACCCCTTAGTCAAGTTCGCTTCGAGCTCGCCTTCAAGGCTTGCAACCCTTCCATCAAGGTCATCGCCCCCTGGCGACTCCCCGAATTCTGTGAAAAGTTCCAAGGTCGACAAGATCTTCTCAAGTTCGCTGCCGAGAACAACATCCCCGTTTCATCGACCCCCAAGGCTCCTTGGAGCCAGGACGAGAACCTCGTCCATTGCTCGTACGAGGCCGGTATTCTCGAAGACCCTGATCATACTCCTCCTAAAGACCTTTGGACTCAGACTGTCGATCCTCTTGAGGCCCCTGACAAGCCTCTCGACTTCACCGTGTACTTCGAGAAGGGTCTCCCTGTGAAGGTTGCTACACCTGACCAGGAGGCTACCGACTCGGTAGAGTTGTTCAAGCTGCTCAACAAGATTGGTCACGACCACGGCGTTGGCCGAATTGACATGTATGTCCACTTTCACAATTCATTCGTGGCATAGCACTATGCTTACAGTTAAACAGTGTCGAGAACCGATGGATTGGACTCAAGAGCCGAGGTTGCTACGACACCCCTGGTCTCACCATCGCCCGCCTTGCTCACGTCGATCTCGAGGGTCTTGTCCTTGACTCCAAGGTCCGCAAGCTTCGAGATCAATTTGTGACTATCGAGTGGTCCCAGTGCCTTTACAATGGCATGTATTTCTCCCCTGAGCGTGAGTGGCTCGATGAGGCAATCGTTTCTGCTCAAAAGGGTGTCAACGGCCAGGTCCGCCTCCGTGCGTACAAGGGCAATGTTTACGTCCTTGGCCGATCCAGCGAGACCAGCAGCCTCTACTCCCAGGAGGATGCGTCAATGGACAGTCTTGACACCTTTTCTCCCATGGACAGCACGGGCTTCATTGCTATTCAGTCAATCCGATTGGAGAAGTATGGTGCTCAGAAGGCTAAAGACGGCCAACCCCTTAGCCAGTCTTAATCTTGTAATAGCATGAATGTAACAACAGTGGTTTGGTATGGCGTTGGGTCAGGTAGAGAGCTTAAAAAGTATGCAAGCTTCCTGCTATATGCGAGGCGCAATGAATTGACTCATTGATTTGTACGCAAGATGGATACAAACGGTGACTTGACTCTTTTCCTTGATTTCGCTGGAAGGGGTATCTCATATTCGACTGTTTTCAAGTTCAAGGCCAGAAGCGGTGACTTTAGTCTCGACGATGAGGCTTAGGACTGGCACTGCGTCTGCGTCTATCTCTCGACCTTGATCGGCGGCGCTCCCTGCTCCTATCTCTGTATCGTCGTTCGTCTTCCTCCGTACCTCCTCTTCGATGACCCTCCCGGTGGCGTCTATGACCATGGGTACTTTCCTTGTCACCATCTCTATCTCTGTGTCTGTGTCTTGGTCTATCCTCATCCCGTTCCCTGCCTTGGTCACGGTCGCGACTTCGGCTCCTCCTGTGTCGTCGATGGCGACGCTCGCGATCATGACCGCGATCGCGACTTCGATGTCTTCGTCGTTCTCGCCTCTCGGTATCGTCATGCAGTCTTGAGTTCTCCCTCTTTTCATTCCCAGTTTCCTCAGGAGGGCCGCTTTCCGGGCCAACTTTTCGTTTACTGGGATCAACCTCTACCGCGTTCGCACCGGAAGAGTTTCGTACCGGGGGTGGCAAACCCAGGGCTTTTGCGATAGCATCCTCCTCAGCCTCTTTGATTCTGCGCAATTCTTCCTTTCGTTCTCTCTCTCGACGCTCCTCCTCGGTCTCGCCATCTTCCTTGGGTTCTCCAGAGTCGTCTTCCGCTTTAGCGTACCAGTTGAGATCGCGGCCTTTTTGCCAGCGTCCAACAGGTGCCTTAAGACTGTGGCCGAGATAGTTTTCGCGATGTGAACAGCTTGCGACTTCATCCCAGCTAAAGTTGACGCCTCCTCTTGAACCGGTCTTGCGAATACTTGAAAGCAGATCCATGGCGTGTTTTGGGTGCTGGTAGTCTAAGCTAGATGAGGCTCCTTTTTTATGTCGATATGTGGGCGGGTTTTCTTTTCGTCGTTATGAGCTGCAAAGGTTGTGAGATTGAAGGTTGGAAGTTGAAATTGATGCGCGGCGCCTCTTACTTCCATACTGAATGGGTCGCTGAGGCGGAACACTGCCGCCTTGTAACGCGCTAGAAGCGGAACCCCACGCCAAATGCCTACCTAGAGCTGGAGCTTCAATACGTTAGGTTTCTTGAACCTTCACACTGAACCCCAAGGAAATATCACCATCATAACTAGCAACAAATACAACAAAGGAGCCGATAGTGCTCACAGAATAATTCGGATTCTTCGCGATGTCGAATCCAAACGACCCACCCCTCGATGAGATCCAATGGCGCTCTCCTATGGCGATTCAACAAATGGGCGGCCTGCACAATAACACCATCCTCTTCTACTTCGCAGAATCGCCCTTCTTTGAGCGCACGTCGAACAACGCTGTTGTATATAACCAAGCCATGAATGTACCATCGATGTATCCAGTCATTCAGACGCGCGAAGCTTTCGAGACACATCTCAACACCATGTCGGGGCTTGAGTTCAGGGTTGTCGAAGAGCCTGCTGAAACTGGCCCTGGAGCTGGTACAGGTGTATGGGTCATTCGCAAGCAAACGAGACGAAAGTCAGCATACGACGACGACGAGATTACTGTTCACGCCACATACTTCGTTGTGGGGGAGAATATCTATATGGCGCCGACTCTCAGTGCCATTCTTTCAGCAAGAATTGTATGTTCTTTGAGCAGTTGTTTTGCGAACAGTTCTAACCTCACTGTTATAGTTGACGATATCTTCGCAAGTCACCAACGCCGTGACAACTGCCGAGTCGGTCAGAAAATGGGGGCCTTCTATGGGTAACTTTTACCAGCTCCCATCAGCCAAGACATCAACGAAACCAAGGATCCAGAACTCTGCAGCGGCGACCCCAATGCCTGTATCGGATGAAACTAGCAAAGGTCCAGCTGCCCATGCAGCAGCCGCACAGAAGGATGATGAGAAGTCACTAGAGAGACTTGCAGAAGAGTCTTTCATGATTCACATGAAGTACGGGGGCGAATACATTGACGAGAACCCTATCACAGGTCGCCCAGGAGAGTTCCACCTCACAACAACAGGCCGCAAACCACCCCAAATCGCAAGGACGGATGGGCCCATCAGGAGTATTAATGCGCCGACGATCAATACAAAGATCGATGATAAGAAAGAGAGCAAGGAGAGTAAGGAGAAAACACCCAAATCAGCGACTGCTCCCAAGCCAAAGCGTAAGAAGAGCAAAATGGTAAACTCTACTAGCACACCAGCTGCGTCTTGAGTTATTATCCAGCAAGAGCATGGCGTTACCCTGGGGAAAAGTGATGTTTTGAGTTTTTATACAGGAATTTGATACCCCAATACAGTTCATTATTGTGCCCTTGTCATGGATCTCTTTCAATGCCCTTAACTGACAGTATAACCCCCATCAACTGACAATGCAGCACCTTGAATGAAAGAAGCCTTAGGACCAGATAAGAACAAAATAGCATCTGCTACTTCCTGTGGGGTCCCTTTTCTTTTCATGACGGCAGTCTGTACAGCCGGGTCATCTTCCGGAACACTAGCCGTCATAGGAGTTCTGCGATGTCAGTATGGACACAGGGAGATCAAAAGACAACTTACTCAATAACTCCAGGGCAGACGCAATTAACACGAATCTGATCTTTTGCATACTGCGTGTGTTAAATAAGAAGGTAGGGGTGTCAAGCCATTAGTCCGACTTACGTCGATAGCATCACTTCTCGTCAAACTGATGATAGCTGCCTTTGAAGCACTGTACATCGCTGTCCCAACTGTCAACCAAAGTTTGAGTCTGTTCAAGGTATAACGTATCCGTACGAGTCTCTGGTTTTCCCACAAGGCCAAGGTTGCTTCCAACATTGACAATGGAACCTCTAAACCCAGGCCGTCCATCATGAGTAGCTCCAATATCTTGACTGATCATATATTTTAGCTCTTCTTTCGCAAACAGCCACAGACCACGGAAGTTGGTATTGATGACATGATCAAACTCTTCAGGGGTTGCTTCATGACTTTTCTTTGTTGGGCCGTAGATTCCTTTCAGAGTTATTGTGAGTAGGACTCAAAGTAAAACAGCGTGTAGACATACCAGCACAGTTGACGGCATAGTCAATGCGTCCGAAATGCCTGATAGCAAGTTCCATGTTCTTGCCAACTTCATAGGTGTCCAGATTATCAACGTGTCTGATGAACACATCTGGGTCTGCATTTCCGCTTACGGATTTGATGGCCGCCTTAGTAGCGTTCAGGCCTGTGCTGTCTTTGTCAAACAGGGCGAGCCTCCGACACCCTTCCATGGCAAATGATATAGCGACTTGACTTCCAATACCTTGTATCATTAGAGGGGGTAGCTATCTGGAGCAATGGACCATACCTGATGCGGCGCCAGTGACCAAAGCCACGCCTGGGAAAAGGGTATTGGATTTTCCAGGCATATCAATGGTTAACTTGCCCAGTTTTACAGAAGTATATGACCGCAAATGCACAATTTTAAGTCTCACGAGCTCAATTGAAGCCGTGTTCTCTGAAGTTCTCATCTTATAGCATCATGCTTGCATAATGACGTCGAGATCACTCAATCACGCAACACGTTTACTGCAGAGACTCGGAGCGAAAATATCCAATACATGAAATCCCATTTTCTATGAACCACGAAGTATCCTATCTATTTCAAGACTAAATTATCGAAAACATCTTCCATATCTACAACCTCTACTCCACAACCCATCCTTTGCCAGGAACCTTTCTCTGCTTCACCTTCTTCGCGGGGAGAGGCCATCCTTGACCACCAGTGCTCTCGGCTCTCAAATATGGAACCACGAAACACTCTCGTACTGTAGCTCCATCTGTGCCCGTTGTAGGCTTAAGCTCCTTGATCGGCTTGCCGTAGGTGATAAGGGGCGTTCCCTTGGCCAGCCCTGCTAGTTGCCCGCCAGTTACGTCTGTAAGGGCATGCATTCTTGTCTTGGGGCGCTTCTCCGTATCAACTGATTGCGCAGCTCGCTGGAGATAGGAGTAGACGATGTACTCCGGGCACTCCTGAATGCTGATGTGGGCAAGAGGTGAGGTGGGATGGATGTATACTGCACGGTCGCTTTCGACCTCCTTGCCAGCGTGGATAGGAATCAAGGGGATATATGGAACATCGATGGACCGGCGAGGCTTGCGGAATTGCTCAGGGGGGTTGGGTGTAAGATCTGCTCGAATAGCAACCTGATCCACGAAGCCGGCCGCGACCATTTGCTTCAGGGCAGCGACCTGTTTGGGGGATGGGGGATCCAGCTTGTCCTGGTATTTCAGGTTGGTAAAAGCCGAAACATTTGTTCTCAACAATTCTGTGATTTGTCTTCGCAGCTGTTGTATTTCTTTAAGCACCTTGTATCGTACAAAATGACTCTCACACCATTCTTCTGTAGGCTCATGAGCAAATTCACCCACGACTTGCAGAAGTTTGATAGCGTCTGATTTATCGTCTAGGTAACAAAAGTTCTTGTGAACCTCGTTAAACATCTTTCGCACATTAGCTTGACGATCTTCTGCAATGACGTCTGATGTTGTACGAATAGCGGTATCATCCTTCGCTGCGAGGGCAGGAATCGCTTGGTTCTCAGGAAGAAAAACTTCGGCGGCTGATAAACCAGCAACAAGAGCAATTGTGTAGTGAATGCAGTCATGAAGATGGCCAACCAATAATATGCGCGCAAACCTAGGAGACAGGGGGAACACAGACATTGTTTGACCAATCTGCGTAACCTGTCCTGTTGATGAGATAGCAGAGAGATATGTTAATAGCTTCTCAGACTTAGCAAGGGCTCGTCGATCAGGTGGTGTAGGGAAGGGGAAGTTGACGACATGCTGCAGGTTCATCGCCTTGAGCTGTAGCACGATACCCTCAATCGGCATTCGCAACAATTCGGGATCTGTGAAAGGTGGGAAATCTCTCTCATATACTGCAGAGGAGTAGAGTCTGTAACAATGTCCAGGACTGGTACGGCCCGCACGACCAGATCGCTGGTTTGCGCTGGCTTTACTGATCCATCCAATATCGTAGCTCTGAACTCCACTAAGGCGATCATACTGCCTCTCTTTTGACCGTCCACAGTCAAAGACATATCGAATGCCAGGAATAGTCAAACTGGTTTCCGCAACGTTTGTTGCCAAGATGATGTTCCTTGTACCCTCAGGTGCTGGCTCAAAGACTCGCATCTGCTCGCGTGTTGGAAGTAAGGAGTAAAGGGGTAAGACTCGCATCTTTAACGGTGCAACCTCCTGGTCCTCTTCGATCTGGAACTCGTCCTCGTCGTCCTCATCTTCGTCATCTGTGGGTATCTCATCGAAATCATCGCCATTACGGTCATCCACGTCTCCAAATTCAATATCCTCGACCTCAATGGGAGCCTCGCTAGCAGATATCTGTACTTTGGGCCCATCCGCAGTCTTTGGACCGCCAAATGTAGCCTTTAGCTTCTTGCTGAGTTCTAGAATCTCGTTGCGGCCAGTCAAGAACACAAGGATATCACCAGGTGGTAACTTCTTATGCCCTCTGCTAATCTTTCTGAAGGCCTCTTCCACGTAATCATGCTGAGTTCTTCGGGAGAAATGAATAGTGACAGGATGTTGCCGGCCCTCAACCTCCAATACTGGCGGTGGAGTAGCAAACAGCGTCGGATTCATGGTAAGGTCTTCTATCCGCAATGTAGCAGACATGATGATGAGTTTCAAAGGCTTGACCGTAGGGTCCTCTGCTGCTAGCTCTGCTCGGAGCTTAATAACTCGACTGAGCATACCAATCAAGATATCCGTGTTGACGCTTCTCTCATGAGCTTCGTCGATGACAATGGCCGAGTACTTCTTCAGTGTGATATCCTGAGCAACTTCTCGTAGCAAGACACCATCAGTCATGAACTTGATAGCCGTCTTAGGATCAACTGTGCCCTCAAAACGGATCTGGTAGGCCACCACCTCAGACTTATCACCAAGTTCTTCACCAACACGCTTCGACATACTGACAGCAGCGACTCGACGGGGCTGAGTGATACCAATCATACCAGGTGTTGGTGAGTCGGGTGAGCCATAACCAGACTCATACAAGAACTGAGGAATTTGAGTAGTCTTTCCGGAACCTGTGGAACCGCAAACAACGACAATGTCATGGTTATGAATCGCTTCCATTATCCTTTGTTCCTCTGATACCACAGGAAGTTTTAGCCTAGCCTCCTGGACTTCTGGTATTCTGGTAACCGTTACGCTGTAAACCTTTCGATTTATATTCTGCGTTGGTTGCAGTTCCATCGGTAAAGGATCTTGCTCAGGGGCTCGGGGAACAAAATTTTCTGGCTTGGGGATTTCAAGATTTGTTGTTGTTCCCTCGATGGATTGATAACCTAGAGCTTCGTTTCGCTGTTGGTGTGCCCATGCCTTGAAAGACGATGACCTCTGTGCTTTGTTCTCGTCCGCGTCTTCCATGTCCTCATCAGACTCTTCGGGTTCCTCACTGGATTCATCATATTCTTCCTCATCGCTTTCGCTGTCATCATCTACAGTGTTATCCTTATCAGCCGAGTCGTCGCTGAAACCATTCCACTCGTCGCTATCGCTATCACTTGCAACACTGTCGGCTTCTTCAGACTCGAGCTCAAATGGCGTTTCCACTGGCGCCAGGGAGAATTTTGATTTGACTCCACCTCGTTTTTGACGCTTTTTGATCACCGGTCGTCCTTCATCGTCGACCTCCAGTGGTCTCTTCAGACCCGAGCCAATTGTTGGTGCAGAGGTTTCTGTTTTCGGTTGGTCCGACTCTTTGGATGTGGGCGCGGGCGCAGGAGTTGGTGTGTGCTTGGATGGCTTCTGTTCGTCGGGCTCGGATTTCTCACTCTCATCGCTCGAGATATCTTCATCCGCGTTAAGCTCTTTTCTCTTCTCAAGAAGAATCTCGCTTCTCTCCTCCTCACCGCCCTCTAAACCAGCTTTCTCCTCTCTCATAGCCCGCCTCAATGCCTCTTTCTTGGTTTCGCGACCCTGTCCAAGGACTCGGCTGCTCGAGAACAAGGTTGTGTCAATTTGTTGCTCAGCAAGTTTGGCCATCAGCTCGCGAGACTCATCCTTGCGCAGCTTGCCCTCGATGTATTTCTCTAAACGCTTGGCCTTCTTCCCGCTCATTTTCGCGCCTTCTTGAAGGAGTTCTGCCTTCATCTGTGCCTTTCTGGCCTCCCGATCAGCCTTGGCCGTCGGCAGGAGAATCTCCTGGTTTGGGTTCTCCTGGACTTCATGCTGAGCATTCTCCTTGGCTCGTTCACGGGCGAGGACTTTATGCTTGCGTTGACGAGGAACGTATTTGGCCATTTTAAATTAATTGTCTAGCGAATTGACAATAAATTTTGCGAAAATGGCATGAAATATCGATACGTTAGAGGATCAACCCAAGGCGCAGGGACGACGATGAATTCTATGAAATTTTGGGATCAAAGTCATTCTGCCGTGAATTACCGCCAGAACCTGGACCTGCTTTAGGTATAGTGCGGGGTGGTGGGGCCGCCTAGCTCAGCGGCATGGAACGCCTGAACCTAGCCCAGTAGGTAGCTCGAATGGTTGGTTTCAAAGCTACAGCTAAACTCTACTCAAGCATAATACTTCTTCAAAAATGGCGACTCTTGATGTTAGGGAAGACTCTTTTCCTTCGAGATCTAGAGAGGTTTCGGGTCTCGTGAATGGCATAGCTACAGAGATTACATACACAAGTTTCGCTGATAAGATACTCATCACTATCTCCCAAGAAGGTCGACTTTCACAATGGGTAATTGAGTATTCCGAGTCTTCAAGCTCTACCATAGCTGACATCGTGACAGATACAAGTCCCCTTAACAGGATCGTCATCTGGAGTTGTTGAGATGAATCTTCCCAGCTCAAGCAAAGGCCTTCTTCCATCAACACATCTCACACCAACAACGCTATTTGGTGGAGGGGGTGAGGAGCGTGAAACTCTAGGTCAACTTTATGCAGCACAGATTGCCAGCCAAATTTGTCTCAGATCGCCTGATGACCGACGAATACTGGTCCTTGGACTTGGGCTTTCCAAAACAGATCTGGAGCGTGAAGCTTTCTTTGATCTTTTAGAGCTTGCCCAGAAAGTGTACTCGATTTGAGCTCTGCCCCGCTTGAGGTCTTCAGATAACCATGGTTTTGCTCAACGAATTTGAGAGTCTATGTTGCCAAAACCTCGCCGGTGCTACCCACCCCATTGCTCTCACTGGGCAAATCCTCCTCCGAGGCGAGTGGCTCTGCTGCCGTGATGTCGGCCCCGCCGCTGGATGTTATCCCAATGGGTACGACTGTGCGATGGCGAGGTTTTTCCACCGTTCAGGCGAATGGCAATGCTTGTAGTGAGCTTGGTATAGCTTGCGCATGCTTCTCGTTCAGGGATGTGGTGGAAGTTGAGGTTAAAGCCTAATTGGAGTTTTATTAGTTCGATGCCATATCGCATGGTCTATGTATTTCGATTACTTTAATTACCTTATCATAGAGGAGCATATAAGCATTGAGCCAAGAATTCTCAATCCCAACTACCTGTTTCAACGAGTGAAAGGTCTGCAAACTTCAAGGTAATTGCAAATCCAATAGAGAACTATCGCCTAGTGCACTCCGAGGTGTTGGCTGTCGAAACATATGAACATGATGTATATCCTATGGCACCATATTGGTCATGCTGGTTATGTTTTTGGTATATTCCCGTCTCCAGTCACGCTGGTCACTGGAAACTAAAACACTTTTAACGTTTAATAAAATAATCAGTAATATAATAAAAAAGTACCGGATATCTGTTTACGTCCATTCCTGCCATAGGCCTCCACTAATGATGAAGCAGTCTTCCTTGTTTGTACTCGTTCATTCTGCCTCTGATTTATGATGGTTAGGACACGCCGTGCCATCCGAGCGGCTGTTCTCCCCAAGCACTTTGACAAAAAGATTTAATTGAGCAAAGGAAGGTCTCCTCCATGCACATACACATATACAATAACAAGTTTCCTCAGTGGAAATGGCAAACGTGTAGCTCCGTTTTCTTAGCCCGTGCTTCATGGAAAGTGAACTCAGCAAAGGGTTTACTTTTATAAACGGCGGTTCAGCCATCCATTGAATCATTCCTTGGAAATCTCAGTAGCAAGTAGAGTTGTCAGAGCAGAAACAAAAACTGAACAGTGAATAATTATTTCAAGTATGTAAGTGCAACATTACCTTGGAGCCGGTTAGTGTAGTTGAGCTCCACCTATGCACGTGCCATCCATGTCAATGAACAAAAACGCCCTTTACTTTGTCGACTCACGCGAACTCGGGTCGTCGGAGAATCCTGATGCGAATGTCAGAGCTGCCGATATATACCGAGGTTTATGCAGCTGGGAAAAGAAGGCACTGTATCATGCGACTGTTCTTTCATAACCATTGACCTCTAAACAAAATATCTAGTATTATTTACTGTTTCTCAACTCCATCGCAATGTTCAGTCGACTTGCTCGATGTTCAGGGTAATTTGATACTCTCACGACTCTAACAACCATGCTAATCACTCTATTATCTACAGCACCAGGCTTTTTAGCCGTCCTGGTCCTTTAAGCGCCGCAGTCTCTGGAAAGAAAACGTACAGTCTGGGCTCAATGCTATCCCAGGAAGCCAAAAGGAGGCAAAGGGAAGCCCAATCAGAGATGGGAATAATCGAAAAGTCCGCCCACAAAACAACTATTCAACGTACAGAAACATCGCAGATCCGCATGGAACGCCGGGCCTTGGATGGCAAAAGTACCACCGAGTATCGTACCTTGTAAGTGAAGCCGCGCTTATGAGATCGAGGTTGCTGACATTTGGCCTTGGGGTAAAGTCCTAACATGTGGTTACGGTGAGTAGACGACCACTCTCAATCGCTTGCTCAACGCTCATGGGTTTCTAGAGATAACTGCCAATGCAGCGAATGTGTTAACCAGGATACAAAGCAAAGGAATGTTGACACTTTCCAGGTGAGTGACTACTTACTTCTACGTCACATTGGGCGCCATGTGGCTAAACTGATACACGAGTTAGTTGAGAGAGGAGGATCTCAAAGTCGTTGATTTCAAAGAAACAGAGGACAAGCTCCACGTTAACTGTAAGAGCCGATTTGATTTTGAGTGGCGCTGTCGATAAATACTGACTGCCATTAGGGTCCGATGGCCACGAGAGCCAGCATCCTCTGTCATACCTCTCCTGCTGGTTCAAAGGAGCGTATGCCGAAGAGTTTGGCAAAGATCAGTAAGCTCGCCACCACTAACCTCCTTGCAATGTCGAGATCTCTAATAGTTTAGTATGATCCGATTGTGGGACTCATCCATTGAGACTCATCCACCCTCAGTTCCTTACAACCAATTCTTCGTCGACCATGGTTGGGAAGCTATCGGTGAGCTTACAAAAAAGATTGTAGGGCATTTTGAACCCCATAACCATGGTGCAATAGCTTATGCATCCTAGCGTATTCACGGCTTCTGCTTCGTAACAGATGCACCAGTCTATCCCGAGTCCACGGAAGATCTCCTAAAGCGCCTGGGTCCGATCAGAAATACACATTATGGCGGCTTCTACGACTTTACGCCGGATCTTGCTATGGCTGATACAGCGTACACAAACCTCGCTCTGCCAGCTCATACAGACACTACATATTTTACCGAGCCTGCAGGCTTACAAGCATTTCACTGTCTCTCACACGAGCCAGCTCCGGGTGAAGCGCTTGAGGAAGGGGAGTCTCTAGGCGGAGAGTCACTCCTTGTTGACGGCTTCAAAGCTGCTGTAACTCTAAGAAAGGAGAACCCTTGGGCTTTCAAAACTCTTGCCCAAGTTGAGCTGCCATGGCATGCCAGCGGTAACGTAGGAATATCTATCTCTCCAGACAAAGTGTATCCTGTCATCGAGCAGGAGGATGGTGGGCATCTGAAGCGAATTCGTTGGAATAACGACGATCGTGGTGCTGTGAATCCCTATGACGCCAAGAACTGGTACGCCGCGGCTCGAGTGTGGAATGAGATACTGCGCCGCAAAGAGAATGAATATTGGTTCAAGTTAGAACCCGGAAAGATCGTCAGTAAGTGGAGAGATGCCTTGCCAAAATAAAAGTCACATATTGACCTTTTCCAGTCTTCAACAATTGGCGAGTTTTGCACGGCCGAAGTGCATTCAAGGGTATTCGGCGAATCTGCGGCGCCTACAGTAGGTCTTCAATCAATGCTCTGAACTTTAATAATGGCTGACCTTTCACTCATCAGTCCCTTATGATGACTTTGTGTCTTGCTACCGGGTGACAAACACCCCAGGAGGTCGGGTCGCTGGACGCAGCTACAACAACAGAACAAGGATGGGTTATGGTCGGGGCAAGAACTACAAAGAGATTACTGAAGCTCCCAAACACGAAGCGCCTGTCATAGAGAAAAGTTGAAGAAGCCTGGTAAACAAGGAAGCGATTCGATTTTAGCTGGATGACTGTTGAAATAGTTGGCGCCTTACCAGTAGGACTCATGAATCAGAACTCGAGTCGCATAACTTCCCGGCTGTAGCAGGTTGTGTCTGTGTTATTCAACATTAGACAGATAGAGGCTTCATTTTACCCGCGATAATCGCCAGCCTGAATGCAGAGACGAGGTTATGTTAATGGCGGGGAACGCTTTAACCCCGCGAAATCCATTCAGCCACTTGACAGACTCATCCCGGCGAGATATGGGAAATTGTTCAGAGCTGAATGGACAGTAACAGGGCCCTGACAGAAATAGCAATCACACTAGAGGCATTTCTCCACGAAGCTGGTACAGCGTATCACAAAACATCAAGTCTTACAACGGCTAATCTGTGAATGACGCCTGTTCATAGGCGCGCCAGATGGTGGAGACGTCTTTGTGCCTTGCTAACCTCCAGACCTCAAGGTAAGGTAATACAGTGCGTTGGTTCCACCGAAGGGACAAGGGCTGTGGAAGATTCTTGGTCTGTTGTATTTGGTTCGTCGATAAAATGTCGCAAATTGAGGATAGATATTCAATTGGGAGAAGAGCCGAGGATGTTTGGTATTGGACAAAACCTACAGGACTATATAAAGTATGACGGTGCCCTGCAAATATTGATTTGGGTGCATAACCTTGCCGACCTGAAGCTTATCACTCAACGCCAGAGGCTCAAGCGTAGCAACATCAATATTGTCTGAGTTCAACCTGATCCGCAAACATGGATCCTAAAACTGGTGCATTTCACCATGATAACATGGCTGTGCCAGATACTTCCAGAGTTCTTCCCCTATTCTCTCTCAAAGGTCGCACAGCCATTGTCTCTGGCGCTGGTGCAGGTATTGGCCTCGCCATTGCTCAAGGGCTGGCAGAGGCTGGCGCCAATGTGGCTATCTGGTACAATAGCAACAAGCAAGCACTGAAAGAAGCAGAGAAGATCGAAAAGGACTACGGTGTCAAGTGTAAGCCAGCTTATCCCTTTTCAATAGCATCGTGACTTATGAAGTGCCAGGCCGAGCATACCAAGTCAATGTTATCTCACCCGAAGCAGTTGACAAGGCCATCAACGACATTATCACCGACTTCAATGGTCGTCTAGATGTGTTTGTGGCCAATTCTGGTATTGCCTGGGAAGACGGGCCCTTCATCGACGGGCCTACTGAGAGAGCTCGCCGTGTTATGGAGGTCAACGTCGACGGTGTTATGTGGTGCGCCAAGAGTGCAGGAGCACATTTCCGAAGACAGAAGAAAGAGGGCACAACGCTGGATGGAAAGAAATTGACCAATTTTGTGGCAGGCAGCTTCATTGCTACAGCATCTATGAGTGGAAGCATCGTCAACATCCCCCAATTGCAGGCAGTATACAACGCTTCGAAGGCAGCTGTCATTCACTTTTGTAAGTGTTGTATAGTTTTCAGAACGGAGCTTCCACGGCTAACTATAGGCTTTTAGGTAAATCCCTGGGTGTTGAATGGACAGGCTTTGCTCGTGTCAACACTGTATCACCTGGATATATCAAGACCGAAATCACAGATTTCATCAGCGAGGATGTCAAGAACATTTTCAAGGAAAAGACAGTTGCTGGGTGAGCCTGGACTGACATCGAAATTTCACTTGCTGTTGACTAACATCATATCTAGACGTCAAGGCGAAACTGGAGAGCTCAAGGGAGCTTATCTGTACCTGGCTAGTGATGCCTCATCCTTTACCACTGGTCATGACCTGGTCGTTGATGGTGGTTACTGTGTTCCTTAAAGGATATAGACTGTTCGCAGTTGAGCATTCATGCCATGTCATGTTTGGGTAACAAGACTAGCTGCCTACCTATGCATTGGCACAAGGGAGTTTGGAGAGCAGATATCAAAGGTATCGCATTAAATATGAATACATATGTTAACGTCGTTTTGGCAGCTGCCCTCAGACTTGGCTGAGGTCAGATAATGTAATGTGCTCAAAGTTAACATCCTGAGCCAGAAACGCCAAGATGGCTTTATCAGGAAATGACCGTTCCAAGCAAGGTTCTGATGGTCTGCACATGGACGAACTACTCAGCAGGCAAGAGGAGCACAGACTTGTTGGCGACTTGTAATAGCGAACCGTAGATGGGCGCAACACGGGCTAGGAATGTGAACAACCATGGCCTCATCAATGATCATCAGATTTCGGATTCCTCTGCCTCAGTGGGTTTGGTGGACAAAACTTATTGACCACATGGGCAGGATCGTGAAAAACGTCGATATGAACGCAAATGCGCAGAATGTTACGAAGTGAGCAATAATATTGTCCCATTCACCGCTCTCTTCGTCAAAACCGTTATCCCACTTGCATCGTTGATAAGATTCTAGGCCCAGCCAAATATCCGATTTTAGCAGCAAGTTTCAGGGCAGACGGTTGGTACCTTAGGTACCTAGCTTTCCCTTCCCCGTAGGACAGATTAACGTTGCGCAGTAGCGCAAAGAGAGAATGGAAAGTTCAGCTGTGTCCTTTCCATTGGTAAACGAATGATGACCACGCGAGCGAGACTCCTGCCTTTAATTACTGCTATCTTCTAATTGGACCGAGGCCAGCACCTGTCATTGAAACGTGAGGAGCTGTCAGATTCAGAAGAGCTGTCCAGACGAGCAAGTACTGTGCCCGCATTCACTAGTATATCTCCACCTGCCAATGCTGGATCAGTACTTAAGCTCCCTCCCAGGGTACGCAAACTCGGTGGCACCTTCCTGTAGAATCGCTCAACCGTCATCTCCCCACTGGCAGTGGCTGCTGAATTCCTACCTCCCAACCTGACCTCCCGCCGCTCTTCTGGTCAGCCCTACCTATATCCAGTAACCGCCTTCTTTCATAACCGGCCACGGCATTTGCTCAGAAACTTCTCTTGCGCATCGCCGTCTGCCTTTTTACATAGTCGCATTGCATTCTATCTTTGTGCAAGTTTCTATAAGTATCGCATATCCATCGATCACAACTATCAACGCCTTCACCGCCGCCAGCTCCATCCTCCTCTCGCCTCGTCGCCCCCTAGCCGCCCACCATGGACTCTGAAGGCGAGGCCAACACTGCGCCCCCTACTGAGGAGCGACGCAACGTCCAGGTCGACAATGCTATTCGCGCCATTCAGGAGAAGAAGCCTGTCCCTGAGATCGATTTTACCATTCACACCATGGAGGATAACACCCAGGTCAGCACCTTGGAGCGTGTGTGCAAAGGTTCGTGATATCCCCTCCAGTTGTCGCCGCCTCAACCCCGCCATCATCATCGACAACAATGCTGTCGCAGATTTGTGCACAATATTCCTAGCTACCACTCGGGCTGGTATCATGGTACCTACAACATTGCAGCTATGGTCTTTCTCATAAGCTTTCCTCACTTTGACTGACTCGAATCTATCACATTTTCACAGATGTCCAAGCACCTGCCATGTACAAGCCTACCGACGAGCAATTCTTCGAAGATGACACCCATTCCAAGCCCAACCTTCAGTTTCTTAAGCAGCATTTCTATCGCGAGGGTCGTCTTACCGAAGAGCAGGCTCTTTGGATCATCAGGAAGGGTACCGAACTTCTGCGCGCCGAGCCCAACCTCTTGGAGATGGACGCTCCCATTACTGTCTGTGGTGACGTTCATGGCCAGTATTACGATCTGATGAAGCTGTTTGAAGTCGGCGGTGACCCCGCTGAGACCCGATACCTCTTCCTCGGTGACTATGTCGATCGAGGCTACTTCAGCATAGAGTGTGTCCTCTACCTCTGGTGTCTCAAGATCCATTACCCCAAGACCCTCTGGCTGTTGCGAGGAAACCATGAATGTCGTCACTTGACTGACTACTTCACCTTCAAACTTGAATGCAAGCATAAATACTCAGAGACTATCTACGAGGCCTGCATGGAGTCATTCTGCGCTCTTCCCCTTGCTGCTGTTATGAACAAGCAGTTTCTTTGTATTCATGGTGGACTGAGCCCCGAGTTGCACACACTCGACGACTTGAAGAGCGTTCGTTGATCCGCATCCTGCCCACATTTCTGTGACTGACATAACTAGATTGATCGTTTCCGCGAGCCCCCTACTCAGGGTCTTATGTGCGACATCCTTTGGGCTGATCCTCTCGAAGACTTCGGCCAGGAGAAGACAAGCGACTATTTCTTACACAACCATGTCCGAGGATGTTCATACTTCTTCTCCTATCCAGCTGCTTGCGCCTTCTTGGAAAAGAACAACCTTCTTTCTATTATCCGTGCTCACGAGGCCCAAGATGCCGGCTATCGCATGTACCGCAAGACCCGAACCACCGGTTTTCCAAGTGTTATGACCATTTTCTCCGCCCCCAATTACCTCGATGTCTATAACAACAAAGCAGCTGTACTCAAGTATGAGAACAACGTTATGAACATTCGGCAATTCAATTGCACTCCTCATCCTTACTGGCTACCCAACTTCATGGATGTTTTCACCTGGTCTCTTCCTTTCGTAGGAGAGAAGATCACCGATATGCTCATCGCGATTCTCAGCACCTGTTCCGAGGAGGAACTTAAAGAAGAGACGCCCTCCTCAACCTCGCCTGGCCCCGCTTCGCCAGCTTTGTCCAACGACCCTGAGTCGATCGAAGTGCGACGCAGAGCCATCAAGAACAAGATTCTCGCCATCGGTCGCCTGTCTCGTGTATTCCAAGTTCTTCGCGAGGAGTCGGAGAAGGTCACAGAACTCAAGACTGTATCTGGTGGAAGATTGCCCGCGGGAACCCTCATGCTTGGTGCCGAAGGTCTCAAGAACGCAATCAACGGATTCGAGGATGCTCGAAAGGTTGATTTACAAAATGAGAGGCTGCCGCCCACTCACGAAGAAGTCGTCAAGCACCAGGAGGAAGAGCGAAACACCGCGCTTCAGAAGGCAGCCGATGATGCCAACAATGACAAGAAATTGCAGCAGCTCTCCAGAAGACTCAGCACGTAAGTGATTCAATATCATGCCATGAGCCAGGCCACTAATATTCGCCAGTGATCGCAAGAACCGGGCTCCAACGTCATGAACATAGTTGTACAGTAGCATATACGTTATTGTTATAAATACTGGTGAAGGACTTGGATGAACGATTAATTATCATTCTCCAATATATGAAGGCTGCTGGAGGCTGCCAGGTTTTCCTCTTCATCGTGACTTGACACTCTGGTCATTACACTAGCAACGAAAAGTCAGGTTGTTGTTACTGGTCCTACGCTCTGAACTTGTGCAGGGAACAAGGCAGGATAGACGACAGCGGCGTTTTTCTGGGTGCCAAGTAGATATGCAAATAGCATTGAGCACACTGTCTATAAGTGGGTGTGCTACCCAGAGTCTCAAGTTGACGATGCACCTTAATGAATACATGAATGCTTTTCAATAGTCGATTGTGCTCTGTGTCTGAAGATAGAAGCTCGGGGAAGCTCTCTTGATAAACCTCGGTGTAAGCCGCTGCAACCATTCCCTGGACGCTGGCGGTAGACTTTTACAGCCACAGTTCATCGTACATCTGCTGACATCCATCCACTCTTAGAGCATCTCTTAGCCCAACCCACACTGGCTGGCAGATAGCCTTGATCTTAGTTTCACCAGTCGGAGACCAGCGACTAATAAAAAACACCGAAACACTGACATGCTGTGAGATCAATTCTACCGAACTAATCCTAGTTTGAGTTTTATAATGAGCCGAAGATAATTAGTTTAATATGGAGACATAATATGTTATCTTCAAAGGAAATAATGAAAGATACTCACTTATATGAATTCATGGCCATCTCCAAGGTTGTTCATATAGGGTAACTGTATTAGTTATGCATTTCACGTGATCTGGCGTTTTGTATGTCACGTCGCTCAAAGAACCCTTTGCTTGACTTGAATTATGTCAACTATTCTTTGTTCTCGAAGATTGCCCCCTAGCTTTAAGGCTCACCACACTTGATTGGCAAACTGCGCTATGCGCTGACCTTCAAGAATCATCTCCGCGCTTCCACGACGCGCGTTGTCACATCTCCTTTTCAATATCTTGCGCCTCAGCAGATAACACCAACATCATGGCGCAATCAGGTGTCGAACAACCACCGTCGAATGGCGAAAAGGCGCCTGCTCCTGAACCGCGCAAATTCAAGGCCTCAGATCTTCCTCTACCTTCGGCTACAAGAGCAGCAATAGAATCGCTTGCCCATAGCTTCAAGAAAGAGGGAGCCTACGATTCTATTCGAAAGCAAGTTTGGGACAAGTTTGAAGCCAGCGTACGATGAGATAGAAACACATGCACAATGCCATACTGATGCATAATTAGGATTACGAGGCTCAGGTCACGAAATCGATTCTCGAGGTGGCCGAGCAGGAAATTGAGCGCAACCCACAGCAGCTTCTCACACTTGATCGGAGAAAGGCTGCGGCTCTAATTGATGGCGCCCTAGAGAGATCTGGGGTTTATCACAAAGCAGAAGATGTCATTAGCCAGCTGATCGATGTGGGCGCCATAGAGGAGCGAATCCGCGAAACACGCCGGGCCGAAGTCGGCGAGGAAGCAGCTGAGGCAGAAAAGCTTCGGGGCGCCAAAACAGACGAAGAATATGAGGCCGAGACTGAGGCTCGACGTGCGGAACGTGAAAAAGTTCGGGAAGAGCTGCGACAAAAAGAGGCTGCAATCGAGGAGGAGAAACGAAGAATCCTTAAAGAGGAACGAAAGAAGGAAGAGCGAGAGCGAGAGAAAGCCGAAATTAAACGCCAGGAAGAAAGAGATGAGCGTCGCCGAAAGCGCGAACAGGAGCGCGAGGAGCGTGAAAGACTCCGCGATATTGAAAGAGAAAAGCGACACAAAGAGCGCGAGCGCGAGCGTGACAGGGACCGAGACCGTGATACAAGGGATAGGGAGAGGGACAAGGACCGAGACAGAGATCGCGACCGAGACCGTCATCGTGATCATGACAGACATAGAGATGATCGCCACAAGGAGAAACCAGCGGCCTCTACAGAGCTGAAAGAGAAACTATCCAAAGAAGAACACGATCGACTGGAGCAAGAGGCTCTGGCCGATTTACTCCGCGAAAGCTCCAAGCCAGCCCAAAAGCAAGAGTTGGAGATTGATTCATCCCTCGCACCGCCGCCACGCAAAACGGGACCTGTCTCGGCCATCAACCCGATCAGGCGAGAACGTTCGTCGATTGCAGAGGGCCGCAAAACCAGCGATGCAGGGCTCGGAGCTGAACGTGATGGCCATGGAACACCTGCACAGACCAAGAGATCTGAAGCGGACGACCGAAAGCCGAGTCGTAGTGCTTCTCGGATCGTCGACCGCGATGGGGATCGCGAGAGAGATAGAGAGCGTGATCGTTTGAGGGAACGAGATTCTCGTCGCGATAGACGCTCAAACTCCCCACACAGAGGCATCAGTGGGTCGCGTATTCGGGACAGACGTGACAGAAGCCGGTCTCGAGCTAGAAGGGAGAGGACTCGTTCGCGAACTGGCAGAGAGGACCGTGCGGTTAGAAGCCGATCACGACCCAAGTATGACCACTACGAGCGAAGCAGATCCCGAAGACGTGATCGTAGCCGTTCTCGACCTAGAGTGGTCGAGCGAAGAGAGAGAAGCCGATCAAGACCTAGGCCCGATCGCCGAGATCGAAGCAGAGACAGAAGGGACCGCTCACGACTGCGCTCTGATAGACGGGAAAGGAGTCGTTCCCGCACTCGACGTGACCAAAGCAGGTCTCATGACACTCGTCTTGGCGGAGCTGACCATTATGATCCTCGAGAAAGAGACCGTGAACGAGACAGAGATCGACCTCGTGACCGAGAGCGCGACCGCGAGAGATCTCCTCTGAGACGCAGAAGCCGAGAAAGACTTCGTGACGACCGTGACCAAGCAAAGCCTCGTGAGAAGGAGCAGGATAAAGCGGCCCCCGAGAAAGAACGTGAAAGGGAAAAGGAAAAAACAACTGAGCGTCGCAGTCGTTCTCCATCACGAGCCACTGCCACTGCCGCTCGACCGAGCTCCAGCAAAGCTCAGGATGGCATCGAGGAGTGGAAGATGGAAGAAGTCAGAAAGCGGGAAAAGGAAGCCAAGGCTTACCTGGCGGCTCAGAAGGACGCCAGGAACAAAGGCCTCCCGATCCCTGGACTCGACGACAAAAAAAGTAGTGGCGAAATATCTCCTGACCTACGCCGCCGCCGGATTCAGGACGATATCGACAGATATACGCCCGGAGGTCGGGAGGAGCGGAGGAGAAGCCGTTCTAGGAGCCGTAGCCGACAGCGAGATGCAACAAAAGATCGAGATCGAGACCGAGACCGAGAAAGAGATAGAGACAGAGACAGAGCTGATCGTGATAAGCCGAGAGGTGGAGATAGCTATCGCGATCGAGATAGGGATAGAGACAGAAGAGACAGGGACAGAGATCGCGATACGGATCGACGTGATCGTGACAGGGATCGTGAAAGAGAACGATCAAGGGACAGGAGGAACAGGCGAGAGCGTAGTCTATCTCCTCGACGGGAAAGGCGTGGAAGTCGAAGCCGCCGTTGATAGTGAGTTGGTTTTCACATAAGGATTATAACCTTGGCACTTTTCAGGAGCATTGGAGGTCTAGCCATACAGCTGGAAGTTCGTTTGCAATGGGTTAAGTGGATTAATAAGATACCCCTTTAAACATGAATTACAATCATAGCAAGGCTCTTCGGACAGTTCAGCATCACAACGCTGCATGACTGATGGGACAATTAAGTTCATTAAAACGTTTGATCATTATTAAAAGTCTATATAATGCCTAAGTGAAATCGTCATCAATGGGCAAACCACGACGAGGTCACCCGAGTTACATGCTCGCTAGATAACCCATGATAATGCCATAACGCGCCAGCAATTATCACGGTGATGAAACCCAAACATCCAATCATGATGCCTTTGCGTAAAGTAGGAGACATCTCGTCGTCTCGATTGAGGGAACCGGTACCCCATGCAACCGCTTCTTCCCACATGTTGAGGAGTTGTTCGTAACCGATCGAATATAGAACAAGACCCATAAGGGCAACGGCGTATCCCAGTGTTTGTGTGAGGGAGATGTGAGTACCCCAAAGCACAACAGAAGCAGCCACGAGGAGGATGCTCTTAAGAATACCACTCAAAGTCATGACAAGTCCTGATGTTTTACCGATCTGAATAGGAGTCAGCAATGAAAGTGAAATGCGGGGGATCGGAATCTGGCTTACAAGGAAAACGCTGATGACATTCAAGAAGAATGCAAGGCATGCATTGGCAAGCAGTACGCCATACCCGGCTTGAGCTGCATCTTCCCATTTAAATCGGGGGCCTTCACTAAACAAGACAACGAACATGTTCATAAGGGTGCAGACAGGTGCGTAATAGTAGAGGCCGACAAGAGGATCCATACGGAGACCCTCAGCACTGAGCATGACCTGGATCATGACAACACGCACGGCTTCGGCAATGGTGCCGCACATCTGAAAGAGAAAACCCCACCAGGAGAACTCGATCTCTCCAAAACTGGAAATGGCGACACCAGCAACAATGAGCATGATGTTGCCAAATGTCTTACTATCCGGCTGAGCGACACCCCACACCCACGAAGCCACAAGAGTGCAGACAGGGCCGGTAGATTTGAGCATCTGAATGAACGCAACAGACAAGTAGAGGTACACGATGTTGGAGAAGACGAGCGAAGCCGAGTAGAGGACGCCGATGGGGAGGATGGTCCGTATGTAGAGTCGTCGAGTGATTGGGAGTGAGTGGCGTGAATCGAGAAGAGAAGTAGTACGAGCAAGTAGCTGCGTTGCTATTGTTGCAAAGACAAGATGCCATGTTGTGAGGATGATAGCTGGTAGCTTGTTAGTTTCACTTCATGACACACCATGCACGAACAAGTAGAGTACTCACGATATCCTATAAGGGTAGGTTAGCAAACTGATTCAATTTGACACAACTTGATTGATAGCAGGCAACTTACGGAATCCAGCAGTGTCGATTAGCCATTTGTTGAAGAGAATCGTGGTATTGGAAAAGAAAATCCATGTTCTGTTCAAACATCATGTTAGATATCCCCGCACATATGGAACTTGGCCATATCGAGAGTTCACATACATTATGTAGACGGAGGCGTGTATTCCTGAACCTGTTCCCTGGTTTAGAGGCTTTTCTGAGAATCCATTGTCGACAGCCTCAGACCCACGCGACATCCTGTTGTTGGCCTCCAGATCATTTGATCCCGCCATTGCTCCGAGTGTCTCAGTTTAAAAGTAAACAATACTTCGATTTCGTTTCTCGAGATTGGGAGGAGTAGGAAGTGGGTGGCTTGCTGACTGTCGTCGGAGACACGATACGGCGCGTAAATAGTGTAAAGCCACCTGGAGCTAGACCCAAACTCTCGTGTCTTCGAGTGACGTATTATCCAAGGGAGAGCAGGGAGAAAAAAAGTTTGAGAGTCCAAAAAGAGGGAGGAGAAGAAAAAGACACCGAAAGTAAAGAAAAAGAAACTCGGTGTTTTAAGAGGCTGGAAAGAGAGAGCTCAATGATGAGGAGGTCTCACAAGACAAGTCGAATAGCACGGTTTGGGAAAGTGGCTGGTCGAGCAACTTCCTTCCTGTTGGTGCAAGCGAAGGCTGATCTGATTCGAGCTTGTTAGTTGCGACTGCCTTTACTTATTAGTGATGTGATCGATCTGTGTAGGTATGAAAGCAGGAAGCTTCATATACGTCGTTCTTTGTTGTCAGAAATTATTTGCTTTTCATGTTTATTGCAGAAACAATCAAAAGAAACGGAAGCAGAGACAAAAAGTAGGAGATAGCGCTTCAAATTTCGACCAGGCACCACACACGTGGGTTCATCGTACTTATTAATGACAAAACACGATACGGATACAATCACAGTCAAGGATATACGTTTTCTCATCGCGCTCAGCCTCGAAATAGGCCTGTCCCTAGCCAGACATCGGCTCGATGTTGCCGATCTCTGACATAGACCGGCTCCCAAACGAACAAATCCTACGACTCTACTCCGTACGCCCTCCTCTTCAGACAAAGACGCCGAGTTCCTGCCAACAACTGGGTCAAAGAGCGGAACTAATACGTCAACAGACCCTCGTGAAAGAACCCCCCGTCGTTCGTCTTACTCCTCGTACCTGCCAAGCAAGTTACGCTCAAACCTATCATCACGGGCGAAGCTTTTCCAGTGCAAAGGGGCGCAGGGCAAATCGTCCCACAAGGCAAAAGCAGCTGGCTAGACGGCAAGGCATGCCCATCCATGCCGATCAGCACCTGGGGGCATGGATGTCAGAGACCCTGCCCCGGGGGTTTCTGTTTACGGATTGACCAATCAGACTGATGCATTGACACAGCTAAGCGTTGTCCCCTGGTTGGCACAAGAAGCTTGGCATAATTGCGAGCTGTTTATACGAGGAGACCCTCCTTGGTCTAGATTTCATCTGTAACCACCTAACTTGTTTGGTCCTCTGGACTGTGAGAGAAGGATGAACAGAAAGCACATGGCAGCTGTCAATTCTCCCTTTGATCGGTCTTGGCCGAGTACATAGCACTTCACAGACCAGGTCCTCGAAAGTTGAACTGGCTCTAATCTGATGGGGCCACTAACAATTATACGAGCTCTTAAATTCCTCCAGAATTGCGATGTTCATTGCATAGGAGGAATTGTGCCAAGGGACTTGCATATCAATGACATCTCATCTTGTCTCTGACTAGTATTTTCCTCAACATGACACATTTAGCAGATATTCGGAAACTCATCACCAACTTAGACGCCTATGCTCTCCTTACTAGTTGCCGATTTAACCGCGGACTGAAGTTTATCCCGCTTCTTCAGGAGGTTGATCAACCAACTGACACTACAAAATACCACTACGCATTCTCCCGTCGGCGTCCTGCCGTTATTGTTTCGGCACTCCGTCGGGTCCGTTCCCACTGGAGTGGGCCAAACCGCTTCTCGACTCTCTATTCTCGGCCCTTCAGTGCCGGCACCATATTTATAACTTTTTTTTGGCCTTTCCCTCACTGAAACATACTAACCCATTCATCCAAGCGAGAACAACAATTTCGGTTAACAATTCGATTCTGGCTTGCTTGTGATAACGATCGGTTTGCTGCGCCGAGAAACCCGTCTATGCATTATAGTGCCGTGCACAGTAGCACTATTGGTATCAACCCTTATAATAGCCTAACTAAGTAGCTGTAATACATGCACTTTGAACCGCTTGATCTCTTTATCCCAGACCCTTCTTACAATAAACAGGTATGCCAACCATTGTAAACTGGTTCTTTAACGCCATCGCTATGCTTTTGAACAAAACCCATAAATGACACCACGCGTGCCTGCTCTTCGCTTGTTGCGCGCCGAGACTTGAAGCCCTGGCTACTGATGCACCGCCTCTTCCTTTCCAAATTCCATCCTTGAGCTTTGCAATGCATTATGGCGTAACATGAACCAATGAAGCTGTATTGGTGATCAGACTAGAGCCACGCGTTGTTTCAATGGCAGCCTGATCATTTGCGATGTATGACGTGGCGTCTTCTTCCAAATTCGATCCCTCCTTTGGCTTGCCATTGGACTTTTGAGTTTCGTGCCCCTGAGCTATTTGAGCCGTGTTGTCCGTTGCACTGGCCAGCCCGGTTGCGGCACCCAGATCTGCAACCTCATTGGCATCTTGCATACTTTCGTCTTGATCGTTCATAGCCATCGTAGAGTCCACACAGTCGTAAAAGAGCATAAAGACGCCAGGGGAGAGGGTTAGCACTACATCCTCGCTAACCTTTGAGACGTTGTGATCGCTCAGTCTCCACCAGTCCATCTCAGGTTCGTCGTTGTCGTTCTCTTGATTCTGTTGTTCGAGCTTAGGTTGAATGTCCACCTTGCTATCAGGTTCCTCATCGTCAACTGCTTTGACAGGCGGGCTATGTCGTGGATATTTGCGATAACATATGTAGTGCCCGTTCTCGTGCCGCCCATAGTGTGTCACCACTGCTCGAAGCTCATAGATAGGCCCCGTAATTTTGGATGAGCCTTGGTCACCAGCTATCATTGATTCTCGAGGGTCCCCATCCCATTTCTCCTCTGCACTCGATGCTTGAGTCGAAGAATTGGAGGCACTACCCAAGCACCACGGGCCAAGATCCAATGTCATGGGAAAGTTGACTGGAGCTGAATTCTTCATCATGTTGAAAGTAGAAGGATCAAACACCGAACGTTGCATGTGGACAGCCAGGCTTTTTGGCGCACGAGAGATAACAATCTGCTTGGTCTTTGTAGAGCTGACTTTGTTATTGGCCGGAATGCTGCACTTTTCTGTCAGAGTCTTTTCCTCAAAATCGTCTTCCTCCAAAGCCAGCTTCACTGCCTCAAGTCGGCGCAGAGCCTTTTGGAGGTGCTCGTCTGGCGTCTCGTTGTGTCGCATCCTGTCTACCAACTTAGACAAAAGGTCCTCATGCTTCAGAAGGGTACACTTGGCACACTCGACGTTCTCGATCACCTCCACTTTGCTGTAAGCATCCAGCCTTTCATACAGGTCATGCTGATTCTTGTTCAAACCAAGACTCAGTGTCAAGCATGTGAAGGGTATCATGGATAGCCCCTCGGAATATCCACACCGAACACAGGCCACTCTTTGTGCGAGCATACCCTCCAACGGATTGTGGCTCGACTTGATCTCGGGTGAAGATATTATGCTTTGATAACCACTGTCGTCGCTATGCTCACTTACAGCAGCGTCGTCTTTGTCAATCTTAACGGCCAGACCGGGATGTTGAGGTTGTGCATTCTTGATAGCTTTTGCGACACTCTTATCGATATCATCTAATAATTTGGAGTAGTATTCCTGAGCATCCTGTTGGGTCCATGTGCTCATAGACTTGAGCAGACTTGGAGTCCATAACGTGCGCCCATAATTCGAAACGTCGTTCAGGTCGGCGATAAGAGTCCGTAGTGTTTGCGCAACGTCTTGATCGCCACTTTTATTCGATGCTTCAAGATAGGTGGAGAGGTATTCAGGTAGAGGTTTGAGTGATGAAAGTCCTTGGAGTATGCTATTCTGGTAGCATGAGTTGTCCATATTGCCAAGACCTGGTGGACGATCGGCTTCGGTCTTCAAGCCGAGAACGCTGCCGGTCATGGAGAGGGCGCGTTTCCTAACTTCAAAGACCGAGGACATGACGCCGCCGGGGTGAGTCAACCCCAAAACCCTCCGCATCTTGTCGCTTTTGACGGCATGGTGGCTTCGTTCGACGAGACACATCGACTCGGAGGTTGCGGTTGCGGTTGCAGTTGCAGTGGAATTGTCGGGCGTATCCAAGGCATTCAGGAGGCTCTCAGGGACAATGAATACAAGGCCGTCCCAGAGCGTGGTTCCTAAAAGGCGTATTGATTCTTGAAATGTGGTTGTTGAAGCATATAAGTTGTATGCAATAGTGACGACAACGATGAGACAAGAGATTAGGACACTGGGTTGGGTGATGCGATCCCAAGGATTCTGCTGTGGAAAGAGCTGTCGATGAGCTGCCACTTGATCGTCGTAGAACTCGTCGAAGTCAGGATGCTGAGACGTCATGCTGTATTGGAGGCCGGATTAACCTCCGCCTAGAAATTCGAAGTCGCAGCGCAGCTCGAAGTGTCTTAGCCTCGGACCCGTGATCAGTAAAGTAGTGGTAGAATATTGGTGCCGATCGAAAGGTAAGCCATGGCCTCCTAGCTCTATGGGCGTGAAGATGCGACAGAGAAAATTGATGCGATAGCGGATTTGGACGGTGGTTGAAATGACGCAGTTGGCAGAAATATATAATTTGGAACCGCCACTTGGTGAGGCGAGAAAATTGGCAGGGGAAGAAGAGACAATTGCGACAATGAGATGTGGTCGTGTTGGAACAGCTTTTGCTGAAATTGATAATACTACATTGCATCTTTGCGTTAGTGGGTTCTAAAACAATAAGACAGTGTTGTCTCATGCTTTACACTGTACATTGTTCCTGCCTCTTAGTCTTACCTGGCCTTAGGTTGCCGTGGCTTTCTACCTATCTACCTAGGTACCTATATATAGAAGATACCAGTACTAGAAATCACAAGATGCACCACAGAGTCATCCGTATGATATTTGTACTCTTGTAAATGAAAATTCCAGACACTAACAAACCTGACAATGTCACGGTGACATATCTTCCATTGCCAAAATCACAAATCATGAGATATAGTAGGCTAGATAGATAGGAACAAGAAAAGGAGCAGACAAAATAGTGAAAAGAAAATAATAGTAATCTATGTACAAGAAAAGTAGACCGTTCATCGTTTTGCATATCATGTTCATCATAAAGTTTGTTTTTGTTTTTGTTTTCCCTGTTCAAACCTGTCATTGCCGTTTCGCTGGAACGACATAAGCCAACTTGGGCTCCTCAACGGCAGCATTTTCGAAGTTCGACCACATACAGAGCGACACGGGTGTTGCGGGAAGCTCAACAGGGCTTTGGTTCTCCTCTACAATTGGAGCAAGCGGTGGGTAGGAGGGTGTGAACCCAGCCGTGGTTGGTGTAACAATGAACTTGTCATCAGGGCCACGAGCAAGGTGCAGGTGCAGTGTTGATGGCGCACTTCTAGTAGAGAAGTATCCCCATGGTTCTCGGGCCAACGACATTTCAGGAGTTTCTTGATCTCTCTTCTTTCTGAACCATTTCATCCATACAAATATGCCTACTCCAACCAGACAGCAGACGCCAGCAACAGTGCCTGCAGTCACCGCTCCTGTTGGGCTTATACCGCTGCCCTTCTTCTCCTCTTCCTTATCATCTGGGGTGGCTGATTCTGTAGTCGAAGTTGTAGGATCAGCTGAGGCAAAAGGCGGCTGGGAAACCCTGTCAGGTACTTCTGATGTCTCGACTGATAGGATATCAGAAGTTGACGAGGATGTAGCTGTGGATGTTGGAGCAGAAGTTATGGCTGATGTATATTCAGGAACCGGGAGCAAGAAGGCATAGCTTTCGTCCTGGTCTTTGTCGAGTACGCATTCCTTATCGTCTTTGCAACTATATCCAAAAGGACAGCATCTCTTGGCCCCATTCATGACACCACAGCGTTTTAGTTTCCGATCTAGTGCAAGTGTTTTGACCTCAGCTTCTGGGTTCGTTGATGGGTTCTGTCTCTCGATGTTGCAGGTTATGGGCAAAATGATCTCGCACTCTCCTTTCGAGTTCTTTGGGCAGCATAAAGCAGTTGTGTTTGCCGCAAGGACCTTGCAATCAGCCTGCGAGGAGCAACAGAAATCCCCGGGAAGGTCATTGCCACACCAATGGTCTCCGGATATCGGACATGATCCATCTCGCCTTTGGTGTTGTGATGGGAAGTCCAAGAAGGATGGAGGAGCCTTTCGAGGGCTTTCAGGTTCTTCGTTGGCAAAGACTCTGACATGTGGTTCAACGGCGGCTGGACTTGCTGGAGCCAGCAGAAAGGAAACCAGCACAAGGAAGATCCTGAGGAGACGTCCCTCGTGAGGCTGGAGAGTGAAAGCCATGGCACATCTACATGGAAGATGGGCGATATCACCGACAGGCTTGAGGTGAGATATGCCAGAAAGAAAGAGAGTTGGTAGTAATGGGAGCAAAGCGCCTCATGTGCAGACGCCGTGCAGCAGTTCTTAATGATAAAGAAGCGAGAGACGCAACTGAAAGACGCATACCAAGCTGTTCCGGCAGCCCAGTCCCATTGTTAGCTCTTCTCTACATGAATCACAGACCAGAATCATCTCTATTTTTCGAGCTGTTGGTTCTGTTCTAAGAAACAACCAAGTCAGCCTTGAGAGCATGGGTCGCGGATCGCCTGGAGATGCCAATCACGAAGGCATCCTAACCGCGGGCGCGACAAGTAGCGTGGACTAGGCCCCAAGAAGTGGTCGATGTGCCCCTCTAAGTTATTCTCCCCTGACACAACCCAAACCCTCGGAAGCGAGGCCAGAAACGACTCTCTTCTATAGGACGGTGGTGTCGGAACCTCAGGGATCGAAGCGACGCAGGTTCAAGGTCTGGCGCTTATACAAGTGGGGAGGATCCTCTGAGGGACGCGCTATTGGGAGTTGAGACAACCACTTGGCCGCGGATGGTAGACGCTCAGCCGGCCAAAACGAAACGAAACAATTGAGTTAATCATTGTTCCTGTAAGTGTGTGTCCCCGGGGGTTCTGTCCTGAGTTCTGATCATGGGCTTGTGCTGTAGCTTACTTGAATCAAATCGCTTTTTGAGAGGAGTGAACCTCGAAATAGCAGCTTCGGTATAGCAACCATCAGACTGGCATTTGGGCCTGATCATGACCCCAGTTCTCTGTTTTCAATTGAGAATTATCAATCGGATGCATTGTATTGGACACGGGTGGCTTAAAGAAAGAATGCATGGTTCAATGGTAAAAGATTGCAGCAACAAACAATACAGATCGCACGGACCTCTACCTAACGACAAGCTTAGTGTACCAGCCACTGGTGATGACCAATGACGATGGCCTCTGATTGGTACAATAGGTAACACTTTAATTGATGTATAGATAAAGCTTAATTTTGACTTCTCTCATCAGAGTACACGTTGGATTCAAGCCATTTTCTGGTGCTAACTTTTAGCGAACTCTGGCAGCTCGTGCGATGTGCTATGCGGTGAGAGCAAAATGTGTCTCACCACCTCGAGCCCAATAAAAAACCTCAGTTCAAAGAAACGAAAAGCACCGAAAACGACATCCGCCCCAAGACGTCGGAAACCAACTCTGCCATAATCTATCAGTCTAGTACCGAGTGGTACACTTTGCAGTCGTTGTAGCTCTGGAGGGACTCTGCTCAACAGATGATACCCCTCCTTCGACGATGGTTGGGCCGGGAACTTCATAGTCAACAGAGCTGGAGTAGACGTTGACAAGAATCCCCGGATCTTCGATGTCGTAAAGCTCGGTACCAAGATACCCAGAGGGAGAGTCGGAACCATCACCTGTGATTCTGAGGTTGAAACATTGTGGATAGTTTTGGGCACCGTCTCGCTCAAGAGCATTGTGCAGAGCAATGATTTCGTGTCGAAGAACATAGTTCCCAGACGCAATGTTCTCTGGAATTCGGACGTTCCACCTGTCTCCATTCTCTTGAAGAACACTGTCTGCATACCTGCCAGGAGTGCCCTGTTCGAGTTGACCCAGACCATCAATCTTGAAGAACTCAAGCTCAGTCTTGTCAACTCGCTCGCAGGGGCCCTTGCAATTGGCGAGGTAGTTCAAGACGGGGCCGATGTGGTTCTCAGGCCAGCCTGACCATCGGAGGGTGATGACATCGCCTGCCGTGACTTCGATATGGCCCTCGGCTGGAGTGGCATCACGGTGGCAGATGATATCAGGATCGCCATAGGCTTCAGGGGAAACGAAACCGTTGTCTCGCTGCGAGATGGTCCAGCCAGCAACGACAGGAGGGTTCTCCATATAGGGAAAGTCAGTGCTGCCATAGCCTTGATAAGACACGCCGTTGATAATGATCTCATCAACATGGCCATGGGCAGAAACGATAACTACAGGAAGAAGAAGGGCAAGCCAGCAAGCGGCCTTGAAACGAGTCATCTTGAATTGGAAGATCATGGTGAAGATTAAGACAGCGGTTGGGAAATATCAATGAGTGTGTAGTCAAAGAAGGAGTGTTGGAACTGGATGAAGGAAATGCTCTGCGGTTTTCGTTTCTTCTACCCTGGGGAGATCACTCAGATTTTATACCTGAAGCTGGAACTACCAAATTTCGTTTGAATATCTGCGTTTGAAACTCTCCTGCATCTCCTCCACACCAACGATAACCTTACCTTGATTAAAGGCACATAGGAGTTTTCCTCCGATGTAGTTATCCTGTTTCTTGGCGAATTAACACCCGAAGGATGTATCGGCTGTATCATGATTGGTCTCCCCTTCGGCTGTCAACCTTTATCCCCTGATCTGTACAACATTCCCATACAAGATTTCCGCAGGGCCAAGAAACAGCCACAGTAGGAGATACATCAGACGAGAAACCAGAGTCAGAGGCAAGTTCCGTTAATGACTGCTTGAATCAGGGGGGAGAGGCTGAACCAAAGCGTCAACTTGGGCTCTAGACGAATAGGGTGCTGTTTCTATCTGCATGCAGACGGAACAGAACGTGACGGGGGCTTGCAGCCGTTGTTTCAACATGGGGTATTCCGACTGTGCGTACTCATTGGAGAAGCGTTGGTCAATGACCTGCAGCAACCCGTACGCCACTTCAAGTTGGGACGGCTGAATAAGAGTCCCGGGATGCCGAAGGCTGGATGACAAGTATGAGTGCATCGGATCGGCCAGTCGAGAAAGACTGAAATTTAGGGCAGGCCCAGTACCTAGCTTGCTAAGCAAAAGAGATCTCTCAAGCCGAAATCTCACTTAATTGTCAAGTGAACAGGAATTCGTAAGATATTCAAGAGTTGTGATCTGTCGTTTGGATATAAATATGTGTGGACTACTAGAAAACAACCTCTTTTGTCATTTTACACCATTTTTAGAAAGATGGAGGTGGATATCATGCCGTCTCTTCGTCAAGCTCGTAGGGGAGAGATACATCCCAACCGCAACGCCATGCCAGGAAAATGCACTTCAGTGCATACACCACAAACATTCATCACTGTGCCGTCTTAGAACTCGCCTTCTCCACCATGGCCAACCACACTGGCAGTCCAGAGACCAACCAGTCCCCACCAGTTGACCTTCCAGCCTCTCCAGAGTCCCTCGCGACCCTGGCCCTTGTAGACTGTGGCGGCAACGCCCTTAGTCTTAGCCTTGCCTTTCTTTGCTGCTGTCGGTTTCGTGCTGGTGACCTCGTGAGTTCCCTCTTCGTTCACGATATGGAACATGGTGCCAAAAGTGCCTTCATAACGTCCTGGGGGGACAATAGTTGTAAATTGTTGGTCAGGACCGCTAAGTGCTTGCACATATTCGTGGCTCGACAGAACCGAGACCTGACCACGTCGAAGGACAGTCTCAATGGGAAGCTTGAGCAGGATTGCAGATGATGAGGCGACAAATTTGGCGATAGAAAAGGTCATTGGCGAGACATGGCTGTCGATCATAAACTGAGTTCGGAGAACCAGGGGTGTTGAGAGAGTGATAAGAGGGTGGATCAGGGAGTTAAGGACGGTTGGTAGTACTAGCATCGACGAACACAGGTATGAGGGGAGGTTTCTGAGGGTGGCTAGCGTCCTGCGCTGGCCGTTGGAGCTCGGAGTAACGATAAGTCTGACCAACGTTAGTTTTGCCTTGGCAGCCAAGATGCGATAGATCATACCTAGTTCGCACCAAGTCTAATGGCGAGAGAGCGAGTCCTGTAGCCACGGCAGCGGCAGCGGCAACAAAGAGCGACGCCCAAGGATAAGGCGAGGCGATATCGATCATGCGGTCGATGTCCTCTCTGACGCCCATGTCCGGGACATTGAAGATCGCACTGAGAAAACTTCTACCCCAATTTTCCAGCAGCGACTGCAATACCGTATAGAGAAATGTCGCATTTGATCCCTTCCATACACCCCAAGCACCTTCTTTTCCCCATAGCTGCCCGATCACTTCAAGAATCGAGTCTGGTCGACGAAGTGTGAGGTAATGTTCCGGAACATTCGGTTTCTTCGCAGGAGAGGGAGCTCGTCGACCGTGTGAGCCTCTGGGAGTCGAAGGACTGGGGGTCGATGGTACGTGGGATGTGAAATAGGCAGGTTCCTCGCCTTCAGAATCTGAGTCTCCAAACTATGCGTCATGATTTAGCGGTGTACCTCCCACCAAGCTCGAAATTCACTTACACCACCGTACATAGAGCTTCCGTGAAAAGAGGGCTGCCTCTTAGGCGTCTCCGGCTCAACGGGAGTTTCGTATGCAGCATTTTCATCCTGGTTCCGGACCTGAAGCAATGTCTTTGCTACCTCGAAAGGTTGGGCCATGAGCACCGAGGTGTACTTCCATAGCAGCTCGTCGATAAGGTCCTTGACATTCTGGACCATGGACGGGGAGGTATCGCCTAAGTAATCATTGTATTCGAGGTCGGATAGGATATCGCGTGCTTTGGAGGCATATCTTTCACCAGCTGCAGTCACATGTCGTCCATCGGGGAATGGGTTTGGGCTGGGGCTCGACTTATTGACTGTCTCGGCGGCTTCTCCAATTGTGGGAGGGATATAGTACGGCCTCAAGGGATTGACGCCTTCTCTGTGAGTCGACATGGCTGGCCCAGACAACACGACGACATAAACCTCTATAAGAAATAATTATAGAGAAAATGCGACAGTTGAGAGCTCCAACGTTACCCGATTCTCACCAGAGAAAATGAAATCATGCCTGCCCATGGCCCCACCCCGGCCACCCGGAGTTAGACGTCGGACTCCGGCCAATGAATTTCCCGGCCGAAAGCGCTGTTTTGCTGATCCGCTATCCGAAGCTACTCACTTTTTTTCGGGCTTGCTTAATATCATCTTGGACGTGAGAGGACGAGACGGGGGCATAAGCGTCCATTGACCGAAATTGGCGCATCCAGAGCCTCTCAACACTTTCCCTCTTCAACTTAAGGACTCTCCGGCTTGTCATTGAATATATAACTTTCGAGCCCCTCCATTCCTCCATTAATATTCCACGAGAACCCCGCCAATATCCCCGAATTCGCCGAAGCTATGTCTGCGTCACGATCCTTTGCGACTTGCTTGGCCAAGCTCCCGGCTACAGCACCTCGAACAATACAGTCAATGCGACTTGGTCAGAATGTACTGTCTCAGACATCCAAGGGTCGATCTTCTACAGTCTCTCGATTTACTCGCTTCTCGCCTGTTTCCCATAGAGCATTTACTACCACGACACAACGGCGCCATGGACATATTGACCCCCCGAAGCCCGGTGAGGAGTATGTTGAATTTAAGATCCCAACTGGAAAGCATTTGACTGACATTAATCAAGACTTTATGTCACATTCATCGAGAAGGACGGCACAGAGAACAAGTTTGCTGTTTCGGAGGGGGATAACCTTCTCGATATCGCCCAAGCAAACGATCTAGAGATGGAGGGCGCATGCGGAGGATCTTGCGCCTGCTCGACATGTCATGTTATCGTTGCCGACGACGCATATTTCGACAAGATGCCCGAGCCCGAGGATGACGAGAACGATATGTTGGACCTGGCCTTTGGACTCACCGAGACGAGTCGATTGGGCTGCCAAGTTAAGATGACCAAGGAGCTAGACGGCCTAGTGGTGAAGCTGCCATCCATGACGAGGAACCTGCAAGCGAGCGATTTCAGTTAAGAAGCTTAATGAAGCACATGTTTTGATGAGGAAAACTCTGTACTTGTAAAACTACTGTATTTGGAAAAGACCGGGCGATGGCGGGGGATTCAGGTGCATCATACGGGGTATCTTTGTTGTGACATTTAGTTGTAAGGCCGGAAGAGCACGGCCTGATGATTCCACTACTCCTCTTAAAAGAAAGAAAGAAATGAACACACTGTAATAACATTACGCCTCCTCAAGCGCTCCCTTTTTCAACCCACCGCCTCCTGAGGCGATCAATTCCAAGAATCCCTTCTTACTCATCTCATTGACCTTTTCCTCTCGCTTCTTCATACCGATAACACCCTCCTTTTTCACACCCTTCTCAGCTTCAACAGCCTTGACTTGTGCGGCACGAACGGCGTTGAACAGCTTGACAACACCACGCTGCGCAACCTTTCGTAGCCTCCTCTCTGTCACCATAATTTCCGATGTCGATGTCTCGAGCTCTCCAGTGGTGTCGTTTGTGGTTGCGATAAGAACATCCTTCACACGGCCCTTCTCGAAAGCTCGCTTCTTCTGCTCGCGCATCTGCTTCTTTGCCTTGGATTCTAAGGCGTTGTCGACAGCGGCCTTGGAGGCTTCGTGGGCTGCGGCACTTCGGGCGAGCACAGGATCTGATCGCTTGGACGATGATAGCTTGGTAGAGAGAATCTTGGAGAGCGATGTTGCAAAGGCATTGGGGTCGTTTCGCTTCGACTTTTTGCGTTTGTTTGTGGAAGCGCCATCCTCATCCTCATCCTCTGAGCCTTCGTCGTCATCATCGTCTTCCTCTTCGTCAGATTCGGCTTCTGGATTGCTATCTCTGGCATTCTTGGCGTTTGTTTTTGTCTTCTTCAGGGGCTTATTTGGCACAACGCCCTCGTCTTCTGAGCTTGAAACATCATTTTCGGAGTCGCCAACATCGTCTACCTTGACATTGTGAATATCGTCGTCGGAATCAAGCAGATTTACAGCGTCAAACTCTTCCGCTTCCTCGGATTCAGAGTCACTGTTGTAATCTCGGAGTTGCTTTCTCTTTTGCTTCTTTGTGGGCCTTTGTAGACGACCATCGTGTTGCCTCTTCTTTTTGTTTCCAGGTCCGGCCATTGTGAGATATTTGTGTGGAGTTGATGAAGCTGGGACATTCAATGCTTCCAGAGCAAATCGTCGCGGATCTGAATTGGACGTCAAACTTTTGAGAATTTTGCCGGGGAAATTTTCTGGCCAGTGGAGGGGTGGGCCTGGGCGGTGAGCTAAGCTTCTGTGGATGGACAGTGGGGCCGATGCTAAGTTAGTGGGGCCGTATCTCAGAGAGTAGCAAGTATTACTCTATGGAATTGTTTATGTCCTGGTTTAGGGTCGAGGAAGAGATTCAAGGTGAAGAGTGCAATTAAATAGTGCTATAGTTTTCCAAAACTGAATATTGGTCCCGCCTCTTGTGTAAAGATCTAGCTTCTAAAAGAACTTGCTGAGCTTGTCCCACAGTGATGGGGGTACGACCGTCTCAACAGGAACTGCTTCAGGCGCATCCGGAGCCTCCACTGTTGTCTTCCAGGTTTCCTTTCCGTCGATATAAAGGGTGTAGTGCAGTGAGCTCCCTCCGTTCTCAAGTTTCTCAATAGAAAAGGATCCGAACTTCGACTTGCCTCCAGGGATATACCTTGGTATTTGTTAGTGGCTATGCCTTAATCAATGGAGCATGAACTTACTTCATCATAATATCATCATCTGTCTGCTTATATGTTGGGAATGGAGAAGCGAATTGGTTCAAAGGACTTGTCGAAAACTCGTGAGCAGCAGCGGACTGTGGCCATCGCGAGTCAGTGGGGGGTGGAAATCTGGTTGCGGCGAATTCATGACGATCTCCAGAGAGGATAACGACACTGGCGCCTTGAGCACCAGAATCCCACATAGCTTCTAGGACTTGCTTTCTCTCGGCAAGGAAACCACCCCAGGTATCCTTCACATTGATAGGCCAGTTCTTAGTGAAAGGAACAGAAGAAGCAATGAACTTCCATCGAACTCCTTGAGGAACAGGACGCTCCAACCATGCCAGAAGGTCAGCCAACTGCTCCTTTCCTAGCATGGTCTTGTCCGTGGCATTGAAGGGGGCGTTGTTGCTGGAACGATAGCTGCGAGTATCCATCATAAAAAAGCTGGCTGGTCCTTGGGTGAACTCGTACCATGTGGCATTGCGTCTCAGGTTGAGAGGACCTGCAGCTTTGGAAATCGGTGGGTTGACGTTGGCCTGGTAGATGTGCCAAGGGTCAACAGCCGCGCTGTAGATGCCAGTTGTGTTGGAAGACCAATCGTTGGAGATCTCATGGTCATCGAGCACGTGAATCCAGCTCAGATTCTGTGCAACAGGGGCCCAGTCAGGTGAGGCATATATTTGGCGGTATTGCATGCGGTACTCGTCAATCGTTTTCCCAAAACGTTCAGGGACGTCAACATAGATGAAGTCGCCAAGGAAGAGCATGAACTGAGGATCCAGCTTAGGAAGCAGACTTGCAAGATTCCTCAGGCCGGGGATAGCCAAAGCATGCTCCATAGGGTTGTAGGGAAATCGGGGAAGAATGCAAGACGTGGACAGGAAGGTAAAAAGGCCGTCCTTGGTGTTTGGCATCTCTCCAACCTTGGGAGCAGAGCGGAACTCGCCGGTGTGGTTGTTGGAAGTCCTCCACTCGTAGATGCTCTGTTTCGCGGAGTCAAGAGGCACTGTAAGAGTTGTAGTAAAATCGGTGATGTTGTCAGTCGAAGTGACGTAGCCTGCAGTGAGCCACATCTTGGTGTCATAGGTTGGCTCATCATCCTTGATGTGATATTCGAATGTGATGGGCATTTGCAACTGATCGGGTTCGCGAATAACGAACCTCGCCTCTGATGGCGACACATATCCAAGTCTGACGAAAGAAAGATCATCAGAAGGATAATACCACCTTGCACGAAACAAGGCATCAGCCGTCAAGCCGATAAGAATGGCATTGATGAGGAAGGTCAAGAACGACGCAATTGGGCGCCTGGCACTGGGAGCTCCGGACAAGAGGATGTTTACGATGCTGGGAACCTTCTCTCCAACAGTAAGCTTCTCCTCAATGTCGACAACCTCGGCGACAACCTCAGCCTCAGGTGCGACTGCGACACCGTCCTCTGTTAATAAGGGAGTTTCAGAGGTGACTGCAGACTCTTTCACAGTGACGTCGACTTCATCCTCGAGAACTCCAATCTCTGGCTGAGCGAAGTAACTCGAAATGTAAGAAGGAACATAGATTGCGAAAAACGCAAACGCGATGGTAGGGAAGTGTGCCTGGAGGATTCGGTTAATTGGTGAGATTAAAGCTTCTTGAGCTTCAGCTTACTGGGAACTATAGTCTATGGTCAGCACTTTCTCGTGTTAGCAAGTTTGAGCCACTTACAAGTCTAAAGAATATGAGATTGCTTATCCTCAGAGCGACTGAGGACAGCTTTGCGGCCTTCGTCTGAATAGCCATGATGACGACTCCTTCTAAAAGGAGACACCAAAACAATAAGGGGGAGTTCGCGAAAGCAGGGATGAGACGGGGCGTGTAACACAAGACAGCTCTAAAATTTGAGGTGGAATTAAGGAGAGTCAAGAAGAACGAAAGATGGAAGTTTGTATATCAGCAACTCAACGCGTCATGAGGAGCAAGTTATTTATTTATCAAGAAAACAGCCCCGTTTTACCTGAAGCTTTGTTTATGAAGGACTACCTTACAAGGGGGTGAGGTCATGGTCTTAGATGACCTTGTCCTGTAACATTACCTTGGCTCGTATTGGCTCATAAGCTCGTATGTGGCTAGACTGTGGCTAAACAGCTCCCCTACCCGGACCAGCTGGAGGGGTCTTTCAGCCACACGGGAGTGGATTCCTCCCCGCCGCCTTATGGCAGCTTGTGCTACAGCCATGATTTCAATGCCCCTCCGGGCTCTCCGATCTCGGCAGTTGTGTAGCGGGGCTGAGGGTAAGGGAAGCTCAGCGATATATCTCGTCGAATTTATTCTTCAATTTCCTCACTTCCTTTTCTAACCAATTACTCTCCTACTTCGTCACATAAAACGGATTCTCCTCCCAGATAAGTATAGCAACCATGGCGGAACACAACATTGTTGTCTTTGCGGGCGACCACTGTGGCCCAGAGGTAAGCTACCCGCGAGCTTTCCCCCCCTTGTCTCTAGACGGAGAGAGGCTGACTTTGGTTATTTTGCAGGTTATTGCCGAAGCAATTAAAGTATGAGTCTAGTATTTTTCGATTTTTTCGACCTGCACGTGGGCACGTCTAACGCAGAATATAGGTCATCAAGGCGGTTGAGGACAATAGCCCAACTGCTGGCAAATTCAACTTGAATCACCTGCTGCTCGGAGGAGTAAGTCGTACCCGGATGGCGGTTCACTCGGATCCCACGACACACATGAGAGAAGTCTTTTGCTGACATCTGTTTTTCTCTCCAGTGTTCTATCGACAAGACCGGCTCCCCTCTTACAGACGAGGCCCTCGCCGCCGCCAAAGCCTCCGACGCTGTGCTCCTCGGTGCCATTGGCGGCCCTGAATGGGGCACTGGCACCGTTCGCCCGGAGCAGGGCCTTCTGAAGCTACGCAGTGAGATGTGCGCCTATGGAAACCTCCGTCCCTGCTTCTTCGCGTCCGATGCCCTTGTTGAGACCTCCCCCCTAAAGGCGGAAGTTTGCCGTGGCGTCGACATGATGCTTGTCCGAGAGTTAACCTCGGGCCTGTATTTCGGAGAGCGAAAAGAGTACGATGGAGTCAACGCGTTCGACACTACTGTTTATACGAAGCCAGAAATCGAGCGTATCGCACGGCTGGGCGGCTACCTAGCCAAGACTAGGGGAGACTCGCGGGTCATCTCGCTAGATAAGGCAAATGTGTTGGCGACGAGCAGACTCTGGCGTTCTGTGGTTGACGAGGTTTATAAAAACGAGTTCCCTGATCTGAAGGTTGAGCATCAGCTCATTGACAGCGCGGCCATGATCATGGTCAAGAACCCTAAGCAGCTCAATGGCGTTATGATAGCGCCAAACTTGGCAGGTAAGCAAGGTCCTTCGACCTCCTCATAGTCGGTTTGGCTGATGAGCTTTTAGGAGATATTCTGAGCGACGAGGCGAGCGCTATAACTGGCAGCATTGGGCTCCTCCCGAGCGCGAGTCTCTGCGGGGTTCCGGAAGTGGGCTCCAAAGTGCTTTCTATCTATGAGCCTATTCATGGTAAGACTCCCAGCCTCCACTTGAGCCCTTCAAGGTATCAGTGGCTAACTCAGATAACAGGTAGCGCGCCGGACATTTCAGGAAAGGGGATTGTCGTACGTTAAAACCCTGTTTCGGACGGTTCCTATTCATCTGCAAGTACAGAGCTGACATTATATTTAGAATCCCATTGGCACAATCCTTTCCGTGGCTATGATGTTACGGTACTCTCTGAATCTTCCCCACGAGGCCAAAGTCGTTGAGGATGCGGTAAGCGCTGCCATCGACGCCGGGCTAAGAACCAAGGATATGGGCGGCAGCACAGGCACCGCTGAAGCAGGAGATGCCATCGTTGCCGAGGTAGTCAAGATTCTCAAGGCATGAGACATCTCACGTCTGGAAGAGAATAGGCCGAGTGATTACAAGGGGGCAACAGAGGTGGAGGGGAGGAAGATTTAAAGAAGAAAGTTGCTATGGAAGCGTGAGTTGAGAACAAAAGCGGTGGGGGAAAATAGTGGTGGCAGGAAAAGCTTCAGATAGCTGGCGAAGAAATAAAAACAGCAGTTACCTACGAAGTAATAACTATCACTACCTAGAGATAGCTATATCATTACAAAAGAGAGATACAACATACCGACATCCAATGAGCGGCTCGCTACCAATAATCTGATACAAGTGCCTCCCTAGCGCCAGGACAGGAGACATAGTTCAATCACGTGATGTCAACTGTTCAATCAGGAACAGGGGTCGTTGGCTCCGACACATGTCCACTTTAGCGACAGCTTGTCCTGAACAGCACGCGACAACATCCTATACAAAGCCGCAACAATGAGACTATCAACTCTTGTCGCTGGGCTTTTCGCCGGCCTGGTAACCAATGTCACTGCTACTGCTTTGACATACAAGCTCGATGCCAACGAGAAGGCCTGTTTCCATACCACCACGAAAAAGCAGGGGGAGAAGATCGCATTCTACTTTGCTGTGAGCCTCCTCGAATGCAAGTCACTCACCGAACATGAAGTTTAACATGAACTACAGGTCCAATCCGGTGGCTCTTTTGATGTCGACTACGTCGTCGAGGGTCCCAATGGCAAGATCATCATGGATGGTCAAAAGGAGCGACAAGGTGACTTTGTCTTCTCCGCCAATGTTGTCGGCGACTACTCTTTCTGCTTCGATAACGAGATGAGTACATTCGCCGAGAAGTTCGTCGATTTCGAGATTGCCGTCGAGAACGAGTCCCGCGCCCAACTGCCTTCCAAGCAGGGCACTACCCCCGAACAGACTTCGATCCTTGAGGACTCCATCTTCAAGGTGTCTGGCCAGCTTTCGACCATTTCCCGAAACCAGAAGTACTTCCGAACTCGTGAAAACCGTAACTTTGCCACCGTCAACAGCACTGAGGGCCGAATCATCAACTTCAGCATGATCCAGATCGGTCTGATTATCTGCATGGGTGCTCTACAGGTGTTTGTTGTTCGATTCTTTTTCCAGGTAAGTCCTCCTTGTGTGTATGAATGTCGGCGGAATACTGGCTAACTACATGATAAGGGTGCGCGCAAGGGCTACGTATAAGGAAATCGCTGTATCATATACTACGACGGAACAGGGTGTTACGAGGCGCGAAATCAAAAGGAGATGGATATCGGAAGTGTTACGTATAATCAGCGGAAGCAGAGCGCTTGAACTGTCTTGAGAGTCTGGTATTTGGGTTGACTTTACAGATTTGCGATACTGAGATGATAGTTGTCATGATACGCTTTTGCTTGGCCTGGCAGTTAATGAAATGACATGAAGCTGTCGCACTTTGCATTTATGAATATCCGATGTCCTCCATGTAAATTGGAGTTCTCTGGTGACTTCTACTGTCAACATCCAAATCTCCTGATCAGTTTCATGCACTTGAAGTAACCTGGCCAGTATTTGCCCAACCAATGAGCTATGACGTTTCTGGGTGGCTCTAATAGCTCCATGCTTTTCAGTACAGTAGGAACCCCCTGAATTTTCGGTGGCCTCAGCCATTCCTACCATAAATAGCAAGGAGATATCTATATTTCTTAGACTTGCATAGTAAAGATTAAGAAATATGTGATTAAACATAGAATGGGCCAAGTTAGCGTTGTATATGTAAATCAAAGTTCAGATCCTACCCGAACGCTTGAACTGCACAGGCAGATGAGGTCTTTCACGTGGTTCCAGGAGCTGCCTGATTGCAAAGCTTCAACGGCCAATTACGTTACTCTACTGCGAGCTTGCCCCAACTTCAGTCGAAGAGACTCGGTTCAGTCTTCGAGTGCGAGTTTTTTATTTTAATCTATTTATTTTTTCATTTAAAAAGAAAGGAAAAAACCTTGCTGTCAGTCTTGTACGCGGCCGTCAAGCTCTTAACTTCCAAACAAAGGCTTGAACAGTGAGGCCCCTACTCCGTATTGTAGCGGAGGCCAACTTCCAAAAGTTAACATCAGAAAAGGCGCCTTGACCAAGCAGTATAAACACCGCCTGCAGGTGCATTACCCCTGGGCAGCTGGAGTATGAGTTATACGCTTCGTAATCTCTAAAAGTTTAGTAATTTTTCCTATTGTCAATCTTCTATCGAATTTGAACATTGCTTTTCAAGGTTGGTTGATGCACCAGCGAATCTTGGTGTGGCACCAAGCTACTCTATGCGCTAAACCTTTTTAAGAGCCGTCGCCTCTTGAAATTCTAAACCTTGAAGCCTCGCGACTGACGAATGATCCAAACAACTTCATTCCCACAAACACAAAATGGCATCAATCGCCGGGTCGCTTCAGGCTGCGCTGCCCAAGCCAAAATACACAGGCGAAGATGAAGAACCCCCGGTACGAGCTCAACAACGCGGTGTGCGAATTGTTGGTCCCGGACAACTTGACGAAACCCAGCTGGTCCTCAAGCGATCTGGTCCTCCAGCATACGGCCAGCGCTCAGGATGGCGCCCTCGATCGCAGGAGGACTTTGGCGATGGAGGTGCTTTCCCCGAAATTCCGATCGCTCAGTATCCGTTAGAGATGGGAAAGAAAGGAGGAAATTCTAGCAACGCGTTGGCTATTCAGGTTGATTCCGAAGGCAAGGTCAAATACGACGCCATCGCGCGACAAGGACACAGCGAAAATCGTATCGTTCACACTTCGTTCAAGGAATTGATCCCTCTTCGACAACGCGCCGACGCGGGCGAGATCGATCTTTCGCGACCCGATAAGGAGTCTGTGGAGGCAACAACAGAGAGGACGAAGAACGCATTAGCTGCATTGGTCTCGGGAGCGGTCGCAGCTCAGAAACCGAAAAATGTTAATATTGGGCAACGAAAAGATGCTACATTTGTCCGATATACACCGGCAAACCAGATGGGCGACAACTCCAAGAAGCAGGACCGCATCATGAAAATTGTCGAGCGCCAAAGAGATCCCATGGAACCACCCAAGTTCAAGCATAAGAAGATTCCTCGAGGACCACCTTCGCCGCCGCCACCAGTTATGCACTCACCACCACGGAAGCTCACCGCTGAAGACCAAGAAATGTGGAGGATTCCTCCCCCAATTTCGAACTGGAAGAACCCCAAGGGATTCACAGTACCATTGGATAAACGTCTGGCTGCTGATGGACGAGGCTTACAGGATATAGCCATTAGCGACGGGCATGCCCGATTTGCCGAAGGTTTAAAGATGGCCGAGCGTCATGCTCGTGATGAGGTTCAGAAACGTGCCATGATGCAACAGCGCCTGGCGGAGAAGGAAAAATTACAAAAAGAGGATACCCTTCGAGAATTAGCCCAAAAGGCTCGAGCAGACCGGGCTGCTGCTGGTCGTGGGCGTCGAGATTCTCGTGACTCTGGGGACTCGAGGGACTCGAGGTCACGATCGCGAAGCTACAGTTACTCCGAGTCAGATCGCTCTGACAGTGAAGATGAAGAAGTCAGAGAGCGTGTTAAAGCGCGACAAGAGAAACAGAGGGAAGAAGAGCGAAAGCTACGACAAAACCGCATGGGTGCTGAACGCCGAGCTCAAGTTATGGCGCGTGAACAAGGAAGAGATATATCTGAGAAGATTGCTCTAGGCCTGGCCAAACCCACACAATCAAAGGAGACGATGTATGACTCGAGACTTTTCAACCAAACAAGCGGATTCGATAGTGGTATTAACGAGGATAACCCTTACGACAAGCCTCTCTTCGCTGCCCAGGACGCCATCAACAGTATTTACCGGCCACGAGCGAATGTGGATGACGACGACGATGGCGAGGCCGGTGACCGGGAAATGGCCAAGATCCAGAAGAGCAGTCGTTTTGGTGAAGCCCTTGGTAAGGGGACTTTCAAAGGTGCCGCAGACGCCGAGGTCAGTTTCCATTTTTACATAGCGCCATCTAAAACTTTGCTAACAAGCTCAACACAGGCACGAGAAGGACCAGTTCAGTTCGAGAAGGATGCTGGAGATCCTTTCAACGTTGACAAGTTTCTATCTGAGGTGGACCAGAATTCATCATCTAAGCGAGGTTTTGGCTTGCAGGATGAAGACAACAGACAATCCAAACGACCAAGAGTCGAACCTGACGACGACGAGGATTAAACAGCGAAATTGTGCAGAGTTAGTGGTTATACAGTTAGACTCAGTGAGCCGTCAATGAGCAGTTTTTGGATTACGAGAGGCATATTTACAATACCAAGACACTACCAGAGCACAGCCCTCAGTGCTTGGCGAATTAATCTTATTCAACTGCCTCATGATGCCAACCGTCCAATGCTAAGACCATCGTTGGGGGAGGCCCCAGCTCCAATACGTGGAATCACCGGGATCTCATCTCCCTCCGCATTTCGGAAATGTGACCAATTCGGGCTGATTTGCGGGGTAAACGTCACGAACTGTCAACCTTTGGAGAATCGCCATGGTGTTGACCAGGTTTACAAGGTCATTTGCCTGCGTGAAGCTAGCTTTCCCCTGATATTCGCTGATCGTTGACCCGAAACCCGAGAGCAAGGGGTTTTTATTTCTCCCGAACAATTTGCCAAAGTTCGGTCTTAGCCTGAAAAGATGTGATCGACAACGTCCCCATGGGGAAATACATGACCAAGCTACCCTTCACCTTCTCATGAAAGCTTCATCCCCCACAAGGTTGTTGGGGGTTGTTTGTGGGTTCAAGGGTGATTTCTGTAGTTATAAAGAGAGCTGAGGTCGCATTGATCGCCCTGGAGTTGTTGGTCGATAGCTTCTGCCACTTACACCCATTGCAGTCTTGACTATGAAGTTCCGCAAGCTTTCGGCAGCTTTTCTCGTTTCGCTGCTCCAGGCACCTCAATTGGTAGCGGCAGCTCTCAATGCGACCGAGACCGATACACAGTTGGTGATTTCAAACGACCGACTATATGCGGCTGTTCAAAAGAAGGGCGGCGCCATTGTAAAGCTCACTCTTGACGGAACGAACCTTCTCGGTAACCCATCTGGATCTACAGGCATTGGACCTTACCTTGATTGTTACTGCACGCCTAAGGGATTCTGGACGCCGGGTTCTGTGGCCCCCAAGTACAAACTCTTTAAGGGTAAAGATGGCAAGGGCAAGGACTATGGCGGCATCGTCATGTCCGACACGTACACCGAGACAGGTCAGGTTCTGGAGCAATACTGGTTCTTGAGAGATGGAGAAACTGGCCTCCATACCTTCAGCCGAGTCGCGTATCATAACGAGGAGCAGCCCTTCCTTCGCAACCTTCAGGAGCTTCGAACCCTCTTCCGACCGAACAACGACATGTGGACTCATCTCCTGACCAACACGAAGCAATATGCGCCTCTCCCAGGCAAGGAAGCAAAGGAGAAGCAGGTTGTGGTGCAAGATGCTACATGGTATCTAGGAAACACACCTAATGATCCCTATGTCAAGCAGGAAGCGGACTACTTCACCAAGTATACGTTCCAAGACAGCTGGCGTGATGTTGATGCTTATGGATTGTGAGTATTATGCGTCTCGGTATTGTGGGATATTTAACTGACAGGCAAAAGGTTCGCTGATGGTTCCAAGACCGAAGATGGAGATGCATATGGTGCTTGGCTTGTTATGAACACCAAAGACACTTACTTTGGTGGCCCCTTACATTCAGATTTGGTTGTTGATGGTATTCTTTACAACTATATTAGCTCTAATCATCATGGAGATCAAACGGTCAGTCCACTTACTTCTCTAACAAGACTAGAACTAACCTGTTCAGCCCAATATTACCAACGGATTTGACCGGACATTCGGACCTGTAAGTCTATCCGAAGCAGTTAGCATATCAATTCTCTAACTTCTCTTAGCAATACTTCCACTTCAACCGCTTCCCTGGAGAGACCGACATCTTGAAAGCCCAGGCCGATGCAGCTCAATACGCCGACCCTGAGTGGAATGCCGATTTCTACGATTCAATTGCGAAGCACGTTCCTAACTACGTACCAACGAAATCACGAGGGTCCTTCGAGGTCAAGGTCGATCTTCCCAAGGGGGCTAAGAATGCCATTGCTGTTCTCGCACAGAGCGGCGTGGACTTCCAAGACAATGTCTTCGACACAAAGGCTTACCAGTACTGGGCTAATCTTGATGAGAGCGGTCGTGCAACTATTCCTCGAGTCAAGTCTGGAACATATCGTCTCACCGTCTATGCCGATAACATCTTTGGACAATACACCCAGGATAAGGTCAAGATCAAGGCTGGCAAGACAGAGAAGAAGAATGTCCGCTGGAGGGAAGAGTCCGCAGGCAAGGAACTCTGGCGAATTGGTACTCCTGACAAGACCTCTGGTGAATACCGCCATGGTTTCGAGCCCGATACATCCAAGCCGCTGCAGCCGGAACAATACCGTATCTACTGGGCCAACTGGGACTTTATCAAGGACTTCCCTGAGGGTGTCAACTTCAAGGTTGGTGAGAGCGATGTCGGCAAGGATCTCAACTACGTCCACTGGAGTGTTTTTGGAGGAAAAGGCAACTCCGTACGTCCAGAGCAGTACGTTGGCGACGGCAATGTCAACAACTGGACGATTGCCTTCGATCTGAAGGAGTCGCAGGTCAAGCACAAGAAGCATGCAACTTTTACCGTTCAACTTGCGGGTGCCAAGACTGCTGCTGGAAACACGGATATCTACAATGCTTCTGAGCCTCACTCCAACCTAAAGTATACCGTGAATATAAACGGCAAAGATCTCGAGCCTTGGGTCATTCCGTAAGTCGAACCCGGATCTCTCAAAGATGAGCTATACTGACCCTTTTTAAGTTACGACCACAGCAGCTCCTGTGCTGTTCGCTCCTCAGTGAGCTGCTACAATATCGCTCACAAATTCGAGTTCGATGCCAAGCTGCTGAAGAAGGGTGACAATGAGATCATCCTGAGCTTGCCTTATAATGCTACCAACTATGAGTCCGCTGTGTTGCCAACATCGGTGTATGTTCAGTATGATGCACTCAGGTTGGAAGTCGAGTAGATTATAGGCAGTAGACTATACCTTATTAGCAACGATTACTAAAAAATGATGAAATTTATGATTCCTTGGCCCAAGAAAATAATCAGGAAACGTGAATCCAGAATTTTCCGACATCGTATGACAAGGCTGATCTTTCGAAATTATTCGGTTGTCATTTTCTGCAGAGTCGGAGGGTTTGGCGTTGTAAAAAGCTAGCGCCTGTGGAGGGTTTGAAGGATCGTCATGATCAGAGAAGCAACACTAACATCCCAGGGTCGCATAAAGTCAATGTTTTTCGGAGGCTTTTACTCTCAAGACTAATTTATATAAAACCGACCTTGAAGTTGGGGAAAACCCTCTCGTGGAGTATCAAGGCTCACAGCTCAGTTGATCTCAGTCTTGTACCCTTTCATCAATTCAATTGCATCAAAATGGCTTCTGGAGCGTTTTTCAACCCCAGAGTCCTCCTCTTAACAGCTCCCCTCGTCTCATCAAGCATCACACTCTGGTTCGCCCGTGACCAAAGTTTCTTCCTCACCCTCTTTACTAAGTCTCCCATTGAGCGCAAGAAAGCCAATGAGATTCTTCCAGGCTACATCAAGAATTTCTACGGCTCAGGCCCGTGGGCGGTCCTCACGTTTATTGGCCTAACATTCAGCACTTCGATCGTCAATATCTGGTCTGACCGCGCTTTGCTGCGGTCTCGCGGCTCACTATTCTGGTACGGCTGGTCTGCTGCACTGGCGCTGGGACATCTTGCATATGTGCCTGCTGTAGCGTGGAAGCTCAGGGCGCTGTGGGAGGATAACTGCGCTGTTGAAGGGACGGACAATGTTGGGATGCTGGAGAGATGGTTGGCTGTGAACAATTTGAGGATGTTGACGACTGATGTTGGGGCATGGCTTTGTGCTGTTGTGGCTATTTCCAAGACATTGACTGTCTAAGCCACGGATGCTGGAAGGCATTGGATGTCTTTTGTACGAAATTTATCGTCATTAGAGTCGAGGATCTGCTGGCGGAGTGGGATTTGGAATCAGAGATCTTCACATGTTACATTACATCGACCATAAGTGAGCGAGACGTGATACTTGGTAGCATTTCAAACGCTCCCTTGATACTTCTTATAGGAGCTAAAGGAACTATCTGTAAGTGGTTAGGGAGTTATGTTATAATGGTAGCCGAGTCCCTTGCACGCGACAACATCATCTTCTATCCCCTCAGGCCTCGGACAGGTTGTAAGTGGCTCTCGGCTTCACGGCATGTCTCGTACGTCTCATGCCTGTGTAAGTTATCCTCAATTTCTGTTAGCGTCGGCACCAAAATAAGACAATGTCCACTGAGCTCTCGAACTTAAATAATTCGAGCTCGTTCTTTTCAGTGGAGATTATAAATAAAGAGATCAGTAAAATGACGCGTTGCCAGGCCGTATTTCCGGTCATCGATTCATGATAGTGTTGAGTTTACACGCTTCTGTCAGTTATTGGTCTGCAGATTACGCGTCTCGCTATCTCCTAGGAGCCATTTCCCGAGTTCAAGCTATCCCTTGAGACAGGTAGATAATGCAATCAACACGAACTATTTTTGTAGTAATTTCGGAAACGGCGCTGAGACTCTGACTTATCAGTGGTTTTTTGTTTGTGGTCTCTCGTGTTTACCCCTGAACCCTCCCATTTCTCGTGGCTAACACGGCTGCACGGCTACGCGGATATCATCGTCAGCCATCGAACTTCAGCCCACACCAAAAGGATGCACGCGCTAGGGAGTAGGCAGATCGGAAAGACGGCATGTGGAGGATGCCCCATGGGCGGCGGCGCGAGTGCCGTCAAGTACCCTTTTTATAGTGATTTGCTGCTCATGATACCTACGTCAAATGCCCAATAAACTTTGGGAGGAAGTCTTATAGAAAGGGACTGTGAATCGCTCACGGGCTGCCCTGGATGTGCGCCCGACTACTAGACCTATCTGCAGCTGCACAGTATTGAAGGAAGGAAGAGAGCTGCTTTGCTCCTTCAAATGTTTCAACAGAAATTCATTCCTCATTTCCTCCTTCCTGTGAATAAAAAAGGAAACTTGATTCATATGCTTCTGAGAGGGTGCACTCGAGGCTGAGACAACCCATCTCCATCAACACACATCTCTTCTGCACTGCACTGCATTCCATTCTATCTATCTATCATCAACTCCCTTCTCTTTGCTTTTCTTCTCCTCTTGTCATTCATCACTTGCTGCAGGCAACTTCAACTCCAACTCTTCACTCAGCCATCGCCCCAGTTCTTCCACTTTCAACTACACCAACATGTCGATGTATTCATCTGGCGCCAAACCTGGAGAGATACCTCCAATTTACGATGAGGTAATGCTGGCTCGCAAAGGCCAGGAAATCCGCCATGCGAGCTCATCAATGCCATGGTGGAATCCTCGGTACTGGCGAAAGAGAATCTGGGCCGCTATTATCATAGTCATCATTGTTATAGTGATAATAATTGTCGCCGTCGCTGTGGAGAGAGCTAGAAAGAATATGTATCCTGACTACACACCATTATCGTACAGCTTGAAAGATACATGTAAGTGCCTGTCATCCTCAACTTGGACATACAAAGACCCGCTAACCACCGCCCAGATGGAGGTGAATCCTTCTTTGACCAGTTCAACTATTTCACAGGATACGACCCCAGTAAGAACTATTTTCGATTTCAAGGGTTTTAATACTAACGCTTCTTTTCAGCTGAGGGCTTCGTTCATTACGTTCCAGAAGCGCAAGCAAAAGCACTTGTAAGAAGCCCCTACCGGCCACAACACAAGTTACTGCTTTGGATCATATTCACCTAATACTCTCCAGAATCTCACATATGTTACGCCCAGCACTGCCGTTCTCCGAGTCGACACTTCTGTAGGCCCCAGCAGCAAGCCTAATGCGTCTACGGGTCGCTTTTCTGTCCGAATCGAGTCCAAAAAGACATATGAGAACGGTCTCTTCATCTTCGATGTCAAGCATACTCCCTATGGCTGCGGCACGTGGCCGGCCCTTTGGCTTACTGACCGTTACAACTGGCCAAACCATGGAGAAATTGATGTGATGGAGTCGACAAACAAAGCTGAAGACGGGAATCAAATGACCTTGCACACTACTGGCGACTGCTCAATGGACGTACGCCGCGAGGAAACAGGCAAGACACTACAGAAAAACTGCAACCACGAAAAGGACGATAATGCAGGCTGTGGCGTTCTTTCAAAGCCTTCGGGATACGGCACCGTCTTCAACAAGAATGGAGGAGGCGTGATGGCGGTTGAATGGCGGCATGAAGGCATCCGCATGTGGCAGTTCGGTAGAGACTCTATACCGTCAGATATCAAAGGAAACAGCCCAAAACCCGACACTTGGGGTACTGCTGTCGCCGACTTTCCCAACACGCATTGCGACATTGGCACGCATTTCAAGAACCAGAGCATCATTGCCAATATAGACCTGTGTGGTAGCCTTGTTTATCACGTTTGGGACGACTCTGGATGTAAGTTGGCTCATACACTTGTAAGGACATAATGCTGACTATTTTCAGGTTCGGGCAAATGCACTGATCTCGTCGCCAACAACCCTGAAGCATTTGAGAATGCTTATTGGGAGTTTGGGACTTTCCAAGTATACCAGGCAAGTCAAGCCTGAGTTTGTCCAAAGCAGATCGTGTGCTATTTGCTCTTTTGAAAGCGCGGCGTTAAGAACAAGGGGTCTTCAAGTTGCAATTATGGGATAGGCAGTCATTGCAGACATAAATTCTTTTGCTAAGATTACAGTGTAGACTCGTGGATTCTACATGAGCAGCTCCTCTATGAAGCTTGGGTCTTAAAATACCTGTTAATACAATTGCCATATCGTCATCTCCATATCTATCCTTATACCACCTTCGTACGTACAGTGGCAAACATTCCAAAAGAGAGGAGTCCGTCTCCCAACGCCGCCCTATGCTCCAGAAATATGATTACCGTAACTCCCACGTCTGTAGAAAAGCCAAGCGTATTTATACATCTCTTAACCCACTCATTCGAACCCCAATTTTGATTATATCAGCTGCTAGCACTTAGTCATCCTTGGGTGGTGATCGCATGTATGCATCGATAGCCGCACTGAATGCTGCGAAAGCCAGACAGCCACCTGCAGCAGCTTGAGGGCCAGCATTCTTGGCCAGAATGCCACCCGTCAAACATCCGGCGGCGACACTGTTGGTAAGATCGTTCTTTGCTCGCAGGCCCTCGATGCCGCACTCTACGCCAGAGTACAAAGCACCAACTTTTCCGAAGTTCTTAGCCATGGACCATGATCGTGTTCCCATATCCTTGAATCCGATCTTGAGTTGTTGCTTGAGAGGGAGCGATGTGATTGTACTTTGTGGGCTACCGGGGGCGGCTGTGTGATAAGGTGTATCGTAGGACATCTAGCAGAGATATTAGCTTGGGATAACGACTCTAAGTTCGCCAAAGAACGTACAGAGGCCATGAACATTCCAAATAAACCACCCATACCGAATCCCATAACTCCCGACATGACTGACTTTCCAAAACAAGACTCCATCGCAGATTGAACCTATATTTCTCGGAGTCAGCTATGCGCCCCGCGAAATTCCGAGTAAGTTGCGCATCCACGTACAGCTTTGACGTTGGGATCTTGAGGTCCGCCGATCGCAGGCGGTGCGGCGGCGCCGCCTGTAGGTGTCATTCCCGGGAAGTTCATGGTTGTGATGAGATGAGAAGAGGAACACGGGTCGCTAAAGTGGGAGGGCGGGTTTAGCTATGGCCGGATGGACTTGAGATTCTCTGGGGAAATCTTTCGGGAGGATTATTTCTGCCAAGGGCCACCGCTTTTCGGGGGGCGTTGTCGGAGATCCGGCCCCACCATGCCGACTTCGGCGGGCCCGAGCAGACAATCAGCTTAATGTTTCAAAAGCTAGGTAGGTAGTTAGACTATTAGAAGAGGTAGAAGAACAAGCAAAGAATCAAACGAGATTGGGGTCACTGGCTTATGGGACAATGAATTCTAGGGATTTCAAAACTGTTGTTTGTTTCAAATATCAACAAGGCTGTCATAACAAACTGCTGCCTTCAAGTTGTCGCTCTAATAATACATTTCCTCTAGTCGTCTCAGCAATCATCCTCCTAGCCACAAATCTTCAAAGCTCAAAAGAAAAGTCCCTTCACGCGTCCCCTTTAGCTACACTTTCCGTCCCACTCTCAATCTCTCACTCGTCCTCGTCCAATGTCTGCGTCGTCTTGCCTTACTGTGAGCCAAACCGTCATTCATGATCATCCATGATTTATTTTCTCTGGTTCGGCTGCTGCGAATTGCTTTGACGGGGGACAGGGTGATCAGGAAGTCTTCGTCGCTTAGGGGCCTGATTCTGGTCCTGACCACCACTGTAGCCGCGCTTGCCAGTTTGATGTGATGTCTCATGAAAAGGAGCTGAGTTCAGAGGCTGCCTAAAGTTGATGAAAGGAAATGCTTGACGGATAGAAGGTAGGCCACCTCCCTGAGGTCCCTGAGGGACCTGCTGAGGGGCCACAGTATATGACCGAGTCCATGAGCTTTCCTCCTGCGCCCTGGAATGTCGAGCCTGGACATTGCTGTTTCGGGGGACCATGGACATCGAATCTCCAGGGTTCTCATTCTCTCGAGTTTCAGGGACGAGGCGCCAAAGTCCACCTTCCACTTTCTCCATGGGCCGGCTCAAGAAGTTGCCTCCTGGTCGAGCAGCGCGCACTGTTCTAGGCAGCGGGCGAAAGTCGAGCGCATACTTCGCCCTTGGGTCAACGGGGACCGACTGGTTTTCTTCTAAAAACTGCTGCTGAGTCCCTTCGTAAGGGGCGAATGAACGAGCATATGGGACGTTGGATGTGCCTGAGCCACTCGGCCCAGGTCCAGGTCCAGGTCCATCCTCATTGATGGTGGGCAGTGCATTTCGATTCTCCACGACTCGAGTCTTGGCTGTATTCTTGGCCCGTCGTCTCTTGGGCTTCGACTGCCGGCTCAAAAGCGCAGTAAGCTCAGGGTTTCGAGGGGCTCGCGAAACTGGAGGGGGACTAGCCGGTGGAGGCGATCTATGGTTCTTGTACCATTCTGTTATCTGTTAGGACCTTGGAACCGAGGGGGGGATCCTGCAAGACTAACCGATCAAGCGAAGGTGCCGTTCAACAAATGGACCAGCATTCGGAGAAGAACCGCCCTTGACAATGTTCTGGTAGTGATGCTCGTCTATCAGAGTCAGCAGAGACTTGAGAATGTATTGGAAGCGCATGGGTAACTCACATAACATGTTCTTAGTATAGTTACGTTGAGCGATGACACCAGCATTGTCGTTCATATATCGAGCGCATTGCTCCCAGCTCATGCGTCGATCAGCTGGGTTAGCAGCAGCTACTGAGCGAGGAACAACGACTTCCCAGAGCATTCGTTCTTCGTCTACAGACCAAGTCTTTCCACCCATGGTTGAGGTTCAATGTTAGGGTGGACCAAAGAAGAGAGGAGAGTGAAGAAACAAGGATATAAAAAGGTGACAATAACGAAGAACGAGAGGCAAAGTATATAGGCAAGCGACGATGCCTTTATAGAATGGCTGTGCGGAAAGAAGATAAGAGTAAAGAATGAAGATCACGAACGCAGCTTTATAGACTCTCAGGACAATAGATGAGTGATTCAGTCCCGTTTGCATTGTCTGCTCAAGCAATGCGAATGCTTATCAAAGGTCAGGTGCCCGTACTGAATGAATGACAATGGCGTAGATCGCATTGTGATTCAATGTAAACGTAGAAGTTCAGACGAGCCGTTTGACTCTGACTTTTCCCTTCGACGCCTTCCGACATAGCTACTCCTCAAAGATGCTGCGGGGTTCAGGAGCATAAATACCTCTAGCAAAGAGGAAAGAAGCTAAAGGTCGTTCCAATTTCGAGAACTAGTGTTGTCAGCTGTTGCCAGTTGTTGCCTTATGACGATCTATCGTCTGTTGAGGGGCAGACAGCGACTCACGATACTCTTCTTTTCCAGAGGTATTACTCCGTCTTTCACCCAGAACCCCCACCCTCCTGTCATATTTGCAAGCATCATGTCGGTAGTCAGTCTATCACCGACGAATGCAACGTGTGCAGGGTCCGTCACTCCTGTCTCTGGGTGCTTTTTGAAGTATTCCATGATCTCCTGGCCACAACCTGGCTTCTTGACCGAGTGCGAGAGCACAGTGATTCCTGTGTTCTCTTCAACCTCAGCAGCTAGCTTCAAATTCTTATCCCACGACGTTGCTCCAGCAGTATTTGACACCACAAGTAACTTCCGACCAGGATAAGCCAACCTTAGCTTTTCAAAGTGAGACTATGCTTCAGTTTAGCAGACAATCTTGAGTATCAGAGTGAGCACAAATTATAGGCACCTTGTAAGAATCATACACTTCAATACTATCAGGATAAGCAAAGCAATCGTCTTTGTCGAGAACAACAGCCTTGATCTCTACTTTGCGACCATCTTTTTGCAAGCCTTTTTCAAGAGGAATTGGCAAGTCATTGAAAGTTGAGACTGTGTGATGAGGCAGACACAGACTCGGCTTAAAGATAAGCCTTGTGATATTTAATGAAGCTGATAGATTTAAATTCAGCATCGTTCCGTTGTCTAGGTACAGATACGTATAGCTTGTGGGAGCATGTGAAGAAACAATGAATTGTCGTTGAAAGCGAAGCTCGCGCCACATGCATTGACGCCACTGGCGCCACTGCCAATTTAACAGGCGCGTTACCAGTAGTTACCACGCGCCTGGGCTCTGTATTTATTTTACCCATTCTAGAAACTACATCAACAATTACAAAAAGTTTGGCTTTCGGGGAACTCAAGTGATTCCGCCAGCCTCAGCGATCACATAATGCCTCCAAAAAAGGCAGCGCCTGAGCCTGATACTCAACAAGATCCTCCAAGATCCTTACGAAAGCGAGGGCACCAAGATCTCGAATCCATTCCCGAAAGCGACCTCGAAACATCACCAGTCAAGCGACAACGAAGTGCAGCTCATCATTCACCCAAAGTCACCACCGGAACGAATGGTCATACAGAGGTTATACACCGAGATGTGATAGGAGACAGTGATGCAAGCTCATCCGAATCATTATCAAGAGTCGACCCAGATGAAACCCCTAAACCTGCACCAAAACGACGAGGGAGACCACCAAAGAAGCCTGTGAATGGCGAAACTCCTACACCGAAAGCAAACCGTACTGCGCTTTTTGAAACGCCAAACAAGAAAACGCCAATTGCTTTGAATGGAGGAACACCTGGAGGAGCAGACAGATCTGCCAAGCGAAAGAGTACGAGAGCTCTCATAGAACACGTTGTTGGCGACGACCTTACAGACGAGGAGGAATACGATGGCCTTGCGCAGCAAATCTACGAATCTAGTGAAGACGAAGAAGCGCTCGAGGGCGGTATTGCCATTTCCACAGAAGCATCAGGTGTAGATGAAGCTGCGACACCTTCGAAATCAACGCCTCGCCGGAAAGCTCAGCGGAAAGCACCAGCTCGATCTCCTACTCCTCCTCGCGACCTGCCTCCTCACGAATTATACTTTGCGCACAACAAACCTGGGCGGGCCAAGACTTCGAATAATACTCTGGGATCACTCGCTTTACTTACACACGATGAATACTTTACTATTATGCGAGAAACCCAGGATCACCATGAGGCCGATATCGAGATTCTGGAGAGTCTACATGCCGAATCATTCCCGCAATGGGCGTTCGAGTTATCGCAAGGGTTCAGTTTGTGTCTATATGGTTATGGTTCGAAGCGACGTCTCCTGCACAAGCTTGCTGGTCACTTGTACTCTTCCATTAGGAAGGAGAAGGGGGACAAGATTGTTATAATCAATGGTTACGCCCATAATACCACTATGCGCGAGGTATTGAGCACAATTGGTGCGGCCGTTGACCCGAGTCACCGCATTCCTTTAACGCAACCTGCCGTTATGGTCCCTGCCATTCTTTCACACCTCGCTACAACGTCATCAATGTTGACTCTGATTGTCAACTCAATCGATGCAGCGCCTCTTCGTAAATCTGGCTCGCAATCTGCTCTGGCGCAACTCGCGGCGCATCCTCAAATAAGGCTGGTGTGCTCAGCTGATACACCAGACTTTGCACTACTGTGGGACATAGGTGTGCGATCTGCGTTTAACATGGCGTTCCACGACTGTACGACCTTTGCCCCATATGGTGCCGAGCTGGATGTTGTGGATGAGGTACATGAGCTTCTCGGGAGGAATGCTCACCGAGTCAATGGTAGAGAAGGCGTTGCGTTTGTTTTACGAAGTTTGCCCGAGAACGCCAAGAATCTGTTCCGCCTCTTGGTGGGTGAGGTGCTCATTGCTATTGAGGAGGAGGGTGACAGCGGCGATGAGCCAATTGGTGTTGAGTATCGAATGGTATACAACAAGGCCGTGGAAGAGTTCATCTGCAGTTCCGAGATGGCTTTCCGAACCCTGCTGAAAGAGTACGTTCATTGCCACATTCCGTTACACAATCACGACTAACGAAGACTAGATTCCACGACCATCAAATAATCACGAGTATGAAGGATGCTCTGGGAACAGAGTTGCTGAGCTTGCCATTTAGAAAAGACGAGCTAGAGGCAATCCTGGAGGATCTCATGTCATAATGTAAAACTAGTTTCACATATAGAATCGTAAGCATAACATAAGGTGCATGGGCGCTGGTGTCGGGAGAGCATAAGATATCATGAGAGAGTTGAGTTACATTATCGTAATTGGAAAAGGGGTATAATTAAAACATATAGGGAAACAACTACCCTAAATTGAGACTATCTTGAAGTCTGTCATGAACATTACGTCGTCTATGCAGCCGTCTGCCATGTCTTTGCTCTCTATATGAAGCATCAGTCCTGAGGAAACCACCGGAACGCCACCTTTGATGTACTTTTGTATCAAACACCGAGACTTTTCACACATGTCCACAACACCACTGGTACGATAACGTTGTCGTTCCCGCCAGTAAGAACAGCCTCCGTCAAGCTCGCCATGGATGCGCACATCGCAGCATTTCGTGTGCCAGCAATCACTCCAGGCTGCTCACCTGCAGCAGGCCAACCACCGATTCTCAGCCACATACTGGCGGCACCAAGTCCTAGTATGACAGCCACAGCGAAGGCGACACTGCCCTCAAGACTCTTGCCGCCTCCCCAGAGCCACTTCCGACGTCCATATCGACGGCCGATAAGAGAAGCAGCTGCGTCTCCTAAACCCACGCAGATGACTCCGGAGACAAGACTGACATCTCGAGTTGTAACTTCCCAGCCAGAGAGGTAGCCAGATCCAGAGCGTGGTAGAGAGGCAAGGCCCAGCCAGAGAGGAATCGCGCACCCAATTAGAAGAAAGATGTGCGAGATGACAACTGGGCCACGGAAATCTCTGCCGTCGACGTATGGTGCAAGGAATGAGGCAATAGGCTTTGATAGTGGAGGCAGCTGACTTGCCCGCAGAAGATCCAGGATCAAGAAGACCGCAAGAATTAGAGACAGGGCAAGAGCTGCATACGTGGGATCGACAAAGGTTGCGGGCAGAAACATGCCAACCATCATAAAGTGAAATACCTTCCGCCGTGTATCTACCTCATAGATGTCCTTCAGGCGGAAGACGATCGTGAGCCCCAGAATCAGGATGCCCATCCAGTAGGCACTCAACAGAAGTCGAGTGTTTGCTTCTCCAAAGTCGTTATGGCGAACGTGCTGTACCCAACCAGAGTGGCATTGCTTGTCTTCGGTGGGGTCAATTCGTGTAGGCAGGCAAATCCATCTTTCCAAGTTCAGACTGACAACTTGATATCGGAACCATGACCAGTCACCAAATAGATATCCCAAAGCCCAACCAATAGGCTCATTGCCATCCAGAGCATACCATTGCACATAAGTTCGGATGCCACCAAGGATGATGGCTATGATACTCAAGTAGACGTATCCAGCATAAAGCCATTTCCTCATAGTCGCTTGCTCTTGAGTAAGCTTGAAGAAGGGCCGAACGGACATGGAAGTTGCTCGCTTTTTGCGCCCTGAAGGGGTATGCGTCGCGTTACGTCGGTTCCCATGATCGAGGTGTGGTAAGGTATGTCTCCGTGCAAAAGACCAGTTACCGAAAGCATCTGTAGCCGTGGGTGAAGAGGGAGCACTATCGGGTTCTGCTGGGTTCGGGGAGCTTGGTCCAAATGTTCGAACTCGAGTAGGCTTCCTAAACAATGGGCCTGCCTCGTCCTCGGATGAGCCAATGGTATCGTACACAGCATCCTCATACTCTGGTCTTAATAATTCGTGCCTCAGCCGTCGTAGCGAGAAAATTTGTTTGAAGGTCTTCCAGAGTGGCGGCCGCTGGGAGACTGACACTCTCCGAAATCTCCATTTCGGCACTCTGGCCAGAGCGATTCCCCAGCTTATGACACGTCCACAGAAGAAGAGGAGAGAAAGGCCGCCGCCCCATAACAGGGCTTTGAGAATCAGAACCTGGGGTGAAGAAGCTAAAAGCAAAACGTTGATAAGTGCGATTGACAGGAGCTGGAGCTCAGCCGTCAAGAGACTAGTTGTAGTGAGATAGTGCAATGTCACACACAAAGTTTGGTGGAGAGGATACAGCAGAATAGCTGTTTCTCCTGAAATAAAAGATTCTGGGTACTTGCTTTCGAAGTGCTCACGCTGCTTTGGACTCCAGATTAATGGGATGCAAGTTAGGCCCCATGCTAGTACATCATATGTAGCATAAGGATCGACCTTGGGAATAACGCTCTGCGGAATGGAAGCAAGGCTCAGGATAAGGTTAGGTAGAATCGCTGCTGGGTTGCTTGACGAAATCAGAAGCGAGACATATAGAGTAATCGCCGAAGGGTATAATATGGGCGCGGGGTCAAAGTGTGCAGGAAGCTCCAGAGGTATTGGGTGAGATGGTGTCCTATTACGGTATGCCCAAGCGACAACTCGGACAGGATACAGAGCAAGTAGTCCCGCATATACAAGGCCACAGAGTAGAATATCTATGATGGTTAAGTCAAAGCTATGAGAAGGAAGGCAGTGCGCATACCTTTTCCCCAGATCTTTATGAGCTGCAATACCTGGGCATTTGAAGCTACCATGAGGCCCAGCGCTAAAACAATGCCAGCCTCAGTTATGCGTCGAACAACGACTCTTCTTCGTTTTTTGAGGGCTTCGAGCAGACGTTTCGTTTCCGGTGTCTCGGTAGGCACGGGCGGCTTGTCTACGGTGCGAATGACATGACCATCAAGAAGCGCCGGTGACAGAAGAGGTGTTGAAGAGCCAGACAGTGGTTCATTGAGGCCTCTCAATCCTTTGTGCAGGTTGGCTTTTGGCGCCGGTAAGCCTTTTAGATAATGCTCGTCGTCGGCTTCGGAGCCACTGTCGCTCGTCTGCGGCGAGTCCTTGAGAAAACTTGGCCATGTCGTAGGCGAGGGTTCGTGGGGAGCATCGTCACTGGTCTTGGCGGATTGCGCTTGGCGGTTCCTCAGTATAAAACGATCCGAGAGATGCGGAAGGTCTGTATTCTGGTGATGGTACGGATGAGGCGATCGCGATCGAACTCGAAGGCTGTCTTGTTCGTCGGGGTCGAGAGTATTTGGAGAGTCGGGGCTGAGATGCTCTGTCATGACGAGGGTATTCAAGGTACCTCGATATCGATCATGGGAAGACAACAGGGCTGCGTATGCGCCTCAAACACGTTTCAAGGGGATTGTCGCAAACAAAAGGACCAAATTGATCAATAAAGAGAGTGAGAATAGCTTGAATCGGAGACTATTCCTGTCAGTGGAGTTATCTCCACGTCGTCGATTTTGTTGGAAGAAGCTCGAGCATCTGTCCTCGTCCACATGTGACAGTGGACTTGTCCATCAGGTGTTTCGTCAGCTAACTTCAATCAGTCAGCAGCATGCATAAATAAGGCACGGCCACTCATGAGCCACGTCAATCGATAGTGGCTTTGGGGAGCAGGAAAGCTTTGGACCTTGGCTTCAAGTGCTAAAAGTAATTGGGCAAGAATCCTGCTAAACTAATGCTAGGTTTACTCAAGTCTTTTTATCACATGGCATTGAAGATGTCGAGTTTTCTTACCTCCTTTGGAGGGGCTCGATACCTTATCATATGCAGGTAACCTCATCCGGCTTCACCAAATTCACTATCGAATTGACCAAAGTCGACAGAAATACCCTATAGCTATGAGGCAAATATTCAATGATAGTTAGTAAATGAAGTACTCAATGGATTATCACTTGTTTTGATATCATTCCCTTGATGTTTCTTGCCAATTTCTAAATGGTTTGAATACTGATGTTGCAACATTCCAGTTCCATAGCTAAATATCTCCTTGTTCAATAAACCTCCTTGACTACACCCCTTGACTTAGAAAACAAACTCAAATTGTTTTTCTATCCCTTGGAGAGCAGGAGAAAGATGTAACTACCGGATGGAACAAAATCATATGCATAACCTTGTTTACTGGGCGCATGGGAAGAGAAACCTACACAATTGTTTCGTTTACATATGGATATAACAGGAAAATAGTCATGACGAGACCGACAACTCAACAGCACCAGAACAGCGAGTGTTACTCACTATCAATCAGATCGTATCGCACGTCTGACGGATCGAACCACTGGGGCTTCCGAGTGGTCTAAATTTAGACATACATTCAACCTTCAGCCAGTGGGACTCTCAGCTGTCTCCCCACGCCCATCCTGGACCTTCAGCACACGCAGGCAGGCAGTGCAGCAATCGCCCTCTAGCGTAAGGTATCCAGCATTTACTGGTACAAGGATGATACATATATGTCAACTGGACCCTGTTGGTTATATCAGATGAATCGTCTACAAACTGTATCCAAACAGTAAGCGATTTGGCCTTGCCAACTATCGCCATACCATGAAATCACTCATATTCTTTACCTACTGCAAGCCATAGCTCCAAATGGATCAAGTGCTAATAAGAGTTGGATCTAAGACCCAAAAGTCAACTTGCTACTTGCTTGTCTCGAGACAGTTGCACTTTGACAGCAATTTGTCTCTGATTGTGGTTTGTGGTTGGTCTACCGACTGTTACTAGGCCTCGATGGCTGCATTGGCGCGTCTCACAACCAAGACACATCTCGTAAGTGTGCGTGTTGGCTGACCGTCATTCACCCAGCAAAGACATCAAAACAGATTTAGTATGTACGTAGTAGTGTTTTTGCTCTCACAAAAGGCTGGAGTTTCATGCTCCGAATTTGGGTGTAGTGACTCGAACGGCGATTTGGTTAATCGTTACAGCTGAGGTTACAGCGCAAACATGGCTGCATATGACCCAATGGAATTTCATCTGTGCCAGCCATTCTCTTTTTCCCAGATGCGCTGGTCCACGTTGGCGGAATCGACTTTACGGGTAACGAGATAGGCCGCGTGGAGCTTTGTGAATGAATGACACGATATTGGCTGAGCATCATCTCGCAGCAACTGATCATCAACGGTCAATAACAATTCAATTCTGACACAGAATTGTTGAGCCGCCAGATCCGGTTGCATACATCATCTCTGCTTGGCACCAAAATTTGCTTCGTTTGGACGGACACGCCGCCGGAGCCAAGGACTGTGCACGTTTCCGTACTCCATCTCATGACAAAAAAAAGCACCAAAAATAAGGATCAACCGAGATTCCCCATCGTATCACAGTTTGATATTGCGCATCTCCGTCATCGCAGTTGGTGAATGTGTCGATCCGTCATAGGAACAAAGAAGTTGGCACGAATAATCAAGTTCAGAGTTGTAAGATATCACACCTGGTTGCTTATCATGACAATTAAGAGCAACCATTACATGTCTCAAACTTGGCGTATCATAGGACAAAGGTTCATGGCCAAACATTAGCAACGCGTTTCACGCAGACAAGTTGGTTGATGGTCGATATGCACCATTGCTGCACATTGGCGATCATACCGCCAGACCAGGTCAATTGATTGTGTTCATAATCGCAGCCCCAAGTTGCAGGACACGATCAACGCTCCGAAAGGGTTGGATAAGAGAAGATGAAGATGGAAAGACAACACCAAGGTCAGGGGCAGGGTTCAGGGGACTAATCAGGTGGGTCAAACATGGAATGAGGATCGGGGCCATGCGGGCAAAAAAAAGCATCATCTTGGGACCAATGGCTTGGGCCCGAATGTTGACCCGCCTCGATGCTCAGCTTTTTATGGCGATTCCTCGTATTCACCTGGAAACGAGGCGATTTCTCACCCCTTCTTGACCTCCTACTGTCCTCTACCCTTCCCCTCCAACCTGTCAATTGATATGACATACTTCCCATGGGTCTCAGGAGCTTTTTAAAGAATACGAAGGGCAGGACGATGGGCTCATACGGAGACAATCGCACAATGCTCCTCTTATAACAAGCCTGGCCATCTGCCGTTACATCCACAGTGACATCACAAAGCTCATGAAGCTCCGTATCCTAGCGGCGTATGAACGGGTTGATGAGGCGCCGCCGTCTGAGCAACGGAAGGACAGGTACCAGGGGGGTCAACGGATGTGGTAACGGTGGCCCCATCGACAAAAATATTCGTGCAACCGTTTACATGGTGATGGAGTTGAATGAATGAACGCCTGTGCAGCAAGAACCAAGAACCAAGACCTAACCATACCAAAGGTGGTATATCGGAATTGTGACAACCGGCTTCTGTTGATGGCCCAGCCTGTATGGCCAATAATTACTAAACAATGGCTGAAACTGTTATTAAGTTTCTATAGCAATTGGACGTTCCAAGAATGAGCTGTTGTGCCCTTGTTATCAGACAGTCAGTGCCTCAGCTCAATCTCTGGTCAACTTCAGGTCAAGCAGTCACTACGCCTCATGTCTTGGACTGACCTCCACTGTGTTTACTGACAAGAAATGAGGGCTACACAGGCAGACAGGCCTTGTTGAGCCGCCCTTGGGCACCCAAACTCCACCAAAGCCCATCCCTTCCAGGCTCCCCGGGCGCTCCCCGGGCTGCTCAGAGCTCAACCCGCCCTTCCCTCTGGTCTCTACGACTGGGTTTGTAGTAGGCGGAGGGTGTGGCCGGCCGCCGGCTGAACTTGGCGGGACGACAGAAGCGCTAGACGAGGCCTAGCTTTTTGCCTAGTGCCCGGGTGGCTGTCGTTGAAAACTGCAAGCGGCTCCCCCCAAGCCTAAAAAAGAAACACCCATAGCGATTTTTGTCTAGATCTCCAACAACCTTTGGCCTTTGCCACTCAGCAGACAAAAACAAAAGTCACTGCAGCAAATAAGAAAACATCCTAGACAGCTTACTTGGGCCATTGTGATAGTTGTCTGCAGCTCAGCCTCCTCTTGCCAAGACCAGTCTAGGTCTCGGGGCTTTAGCAGGACAGAACAGATCCCCTCATCTGGTCTACTGTACCCACGATTTACCACCACAGGCTGCATTTAACACCCAAACTCTCCTCTTCCTCGCCCTGAAGTTGAGTTCAATCTCGCAGTTGGCTTGACGTGACGGACTCAGCTCGTGTAACACCCATCGCTCACTCCACTGCCTCCACTTCCTCCACTCCCTCGCTAACACTCCGCAACGCCTCGGTCGACTGTCGATTGCTTACAGTACCGTACAGTACCGGCAGGCGGCACACCATTCGCTTTCTTGGTCCCTTTTGCTTCTCTCATCCTCACATCACCAGCTGTGTCTCCATTCATAGAACCGAGCAGACTCCTCTCTCGTACGCTAGAGCCACCTCCTGTCTGCTTGGCACACGACACTCTTCATCATCGATAAAGGGAATCACTCACCCCTCTGGCCGGCTGTCGTCTGCACGTTGTTGAACCCTAGCTTGCTTGCTGCACTGTCTTCACCACTCACCGTCTGGGATCTCGCCTCCTCAACCTCACCACCTGCTCTCAGCCAGTCGTCTCTCGTACCGTCCCCAAATAGCAAACCCAAAAAAAGCTGCCATCTGTCTTGGGTCCGCAATTCTGGACTATTCTCAGCCGCTAAACGTCCTCTGCATATCCGTCTCCAGTCTTCTTCAGGCCTGATATCACCCTGCTCAACTTACAAAACTCAACCTTCTCCCTTCCTCCAAACCTCCTCACTCACTTCTACATCATGGCATCTGTAGACATCAAGAACGACTACAGCATGGAGGCAGGATTGTTGAGCACTGACCGAGAAGAGAGGACCATGTCGTCAAAGGAAGCACTACTCCAGGATTCGGAATCTGCCCAGACCATCCCAAGGACAAACACCAGAAGGATATCCCCAGCTGGCAAGGCCTTGATTGCTTTGGCCGCTTGCTGTCTTCTGGGCGCCGGTGTAGCATCCATTGGAGGCGCTACCCGATTCTGCCCTGGGCATCTCCGTCATAGTGATGTTGGAAAGCATGGCATGAACGCTCATCGACCAAATCTTTCCGATTCCATGGCCCAGATGGTTCGACGACAAAACACACCTACCGATACAGCGCAGGGTACTGACCCTACCGATGCCGCTTCTGATGGCGCTTCCAATGCTCCCTCGGGCGGCTCTTCAGGTGGAGCCTCTGGTGGTGCTTCAAACACCGTGCAGCAACCCACTGCTACGGCTGATGAACCCACGAACGAGGCTAGCGAGACTGCTGTTCAGCCTTCCGCTACCGCCGGAGAGCCAACCGACCAGGCCAGCGCCACAGATGAGGCCTCAAACACCCAGGCCCAACCGTCTGTTACTCAGCCATCTGCCACCAGTGAGCCTTCCTCACCCTCGCGCCCTGCGAGCTCAGAACCTGAGGAACCCACCTCTAACCCGGATACAGACCGACCTTCTGCCACTGCCCAACCTACCGAGGACTCAGCTACTGAAGCATCTCCTTCTGCCACGGAATCCCAAGAGGAGCCTACTCAGCCTGCATCTTCAGCCGCTTCTACACAGCGAACCACCCGCAGGACCACGGAGAACCGACCCTCGTCCACTGAGGACTCCTCCCCTGAATCGACCACCGATGATTCCGAGGCCACTGCCACTGGTACGTCCGTTTCGGAAGAGGAACCTTCTGAGACTGTTCCCTCTTCTCGTGCTTCAACTTCCAATCCTTCTGCTCCTAGTGCTGCAACCTCCACTGCTGCCAGTACGTCTACTCGAAGAACTTCTTTGCCTGATACCTCCTCTTTTTCTGAATTACCGTCCGAGACGGCTTCTTCGGGTGAGACCCTTCAATCCACCGCCCTTGATGATACTTCCACTGTTATCGAAACTGCCACCGTTCCCTCGTCCACTGTCGCCGAAGCTACCACTGTCCTCCCCGATTCAACTTCTGAGTCAGCTTCAGGGCCAACTCAAGAGTCGGAAACAGCCTCCCAGGCTTCAGAGGAGACAGAGACGACTACTGGTATGTGGGACGGACGAGCAGCAACAGGTCTCTTTCCAGGGACACTGCTGCGAATCCAACTCCCCAACCTGTTGTGATATTACTGTTTCGTGCCATCTCCACAACCTGATGCCTTGACTTCGTGACTTTCGCAAGTGCGCCAAAACTTGAAAATGCCGTTTGACCATTGATTGCCTCTGCGTTGACTACACACTTTTGCAAACGATTACCATTTGAGCGTATATGCTAACATCGAGACAGACCAGGAAACCGCAAGTCAGACAGACGAGGCTTCACGAACCTCAGAAGACGCCGAAAGCGCGACTGAGACCAAGTCTGCACGAAGCACTGTGACTGGAACAGGTACCAGACGAACTTCGAGTGCAGTGCCAAAGACCTTCACTTCTACGCTTGAAGATGGTGGTATTACAACCCTGACTTCGACTTCTTGGGTTGAGGTTGTCCCCTCAGCCGAAAATACTGCTGGCAGCGACCCTGACCTTCAGAACGCTGCTCCTCGATCCGCCGGTTCAGTTCTTGCCGCAGCCGTGGGTATGGTCTTTGGTGGTTTCATTCTCCTGTAAATGGATTATTGACACATCGACCTCACCTTGCACCGAGCGAAAATGTCACGTGGATCCCGTGGCGAACGAACTTGCGGTCCCATTGCGGCCACCAGTTTCTTCAGAATGGATTCATCCTTACGAATATCACGGTCCTTTCTTCATAGGTATAAAATCAGGATAATAGACTTGGGGGAAGCATCAGACGGGATTAATCAATAGACAAGAACTTCCACATACGGTTGTATCTTGGGGGAGATTTGGTTCATTAATGGCGTCCAGCATATATGCCGAACATGGATCGTATTTAAAATGCATAGTACATGAGCGAATACAAGCATTTGAGTTTGCATATTCCATTTTCTTTTCCCCCTTTCAAGCAAATTGACGTAAGAACAGAGGGAATCATCTAGTGCATAGTGGTCGTAACCTTTACTCTCTGATACAGGGCCTTCGTGTTTTCATCCCAGCAAGGGGTGAACATTAGGCGCGTTCAGGTATGACCGACTGTGATAATGCCGTAGATCAATGCAAAAGGTGTAATTTGTGGTAATAGTTGTTTAATTCGAGGGTATAACCAAAAGCGCCAACAACTCCAATCCATCCGCCTACACATATTTGCCACCAACTTAACCTCCTGTTCTGACGTCCTTAGCCAGGGCCAATCCTGGGCATATCGTGATGCTCGCTCAATCTCGACAAGTAAGTATTGAGTTCTTCGACACGCTCCTTATGTGTTTTGAGAAGTTCCGGTCGCGAGCTTGAAGACTCGGCGAGTTTGAGCAGCTATAGAGTTGTTAGCATGATTTCAACAATAGTAGGCAATGAAAGACTTGCCCTCTTCTTTTTTATCTCTTCGTGGCGCTTTTGAGCCTCCGTCTTTTGAACTTCGGGTTTGTCCTCATCATCCTCATCGTGGGGCTCTTGCTCCTCTCCATCCTCACTCTTCTTCTTCTTTCTCTTCTCTTCGTCCTTGTTTCCAGTATCGAGGTTCTTTTCAAGATCGGTCTTATCGCGCTTCTTCTTTTTCTTGTGTATTTTGGCGCCCTTGAGTTTCAGGGCGCCGCCGCCACCGACAGCAGCATAATCGTCGGAGCCCATGGTGTTATGGTGCTTTCGGAAGGGTTGTTGGAAAGGTGATGATGATGGACTCGACGTTAATGGTAAGGGAAGTGTGACTAATCAACATATGGCGGTGCAAGTGGCTGGGTTCCACCGAATAGAGCAAGGGGGTTGGGCTAGAGTGGTAATGTGTTTCTGATCTATACGCGGAAGGGAAAAGCGAAGCAGCACTTGCATTGACAAAGAAGCTTCCTTGTGATGAGTTGGGTAAAGCCGACTCCTATCTTTTCAACTTGGCCCTCTTTCTTTGTCCTGTTCCACTATAACGAAGCAAACATTGCCCCTTTTTGGTATTGAATGAAGAAGAGAGTTCATGAGCAATCAATCAATCAATTTATTGACGAATACGAATACTTTCTTAATTGTGCTTTTATACCCCATCTTTTTAACCTCGACCCTTCAAAAAGGCTTCAAAACAACTACCGACCACTCAGATCTCTACGTCACAGATCTTGCTTCCTCACATCCTTCGGCGCCGATCGCTCAACACTATTCATTCTAAGTTTGCGCGACAACGAACTGCGATGCGCATTAGTCTTTAACAGCTGGTATACTCGAATTGAATACTCTCGGTTCCTCGATTTTGGCGGATTGGTCGATTAACTAGTCGCTGGGAAGAGGGGGAAAGGACAACTACACAGACACCACAATGGCGCGGCCCTACGGACTCCCGTCGAATACGAGAGACTCGCTGGAGCTCGCTTCCTTAGCCAGCTCAAGTCAGCTCAACGAAGAGGGGGCTACAGAGATCTCGTCAAGGCCCAGCATATCGTCGTCGCGGAGACTGTCACTCGAACAAGATGACCCCCTCGACAGTGCCAATCCTGCAAACAGGATGAACCGATCGTACTCAGTGTCCTCAGCTTTTGACTTCTCCGCCAATATGTTCCCTTTAAGCTCTACGGCTGGTGCCGAAGGTTACGCTCCCATTGGAGCACCAACATCAAGATCGAGGCCGAGCGGCGGCTTGGGAGGAGGATCGTTGGAGAAAAACAAGACTTTGACATACTTGAACGGATTGTCGCTGATAGTGGGACTTATTATCGGCTCAGGAATCTTCTCGTCGCCGGGATCTGTGAGCACAAGAGTTGGGTCGCCTGGTGCAGCGATCCTCGTCTGGATTATCGCCGGTATACTCGCTTGGACAGGCGCTGCATCGTACGCTGAGCTTGGAGGAGCGATTCCCCTCAATGGCGGCGCTCAAGTTTACTTGGCCAAGACATTTGGTGAGGTGATAGGCTTCCTCTTTACATGGGTTGCCATGTTGGTTCTTAAGCCCGGTAGTGCCGCTATCATCGCCATTATCATGGGCGAATACTTTGTTCGAGCCTTCATCGGTCCTGACGCTGAGCATGTAAGCCCTTGGATCAACAAGGCTGTTGCGCTTGTAGGGCTGTTCATTGTAACGTTCTTGAACTGTGTGTCTACAAAGCTCGGCACACGTGTCAACGATACGCTCATGTTTATGAAATTTATCGCTTTGCTGGGCGTCACCGTCACTGGTGTTGTTGTTGCCATCACAGGAAAGACCCTCAAGGGCAAGTCGGAAGTTGAGTGGAAGCCGCATCAGCTTTTTGAAAACACATCGACCGACATGTCTGCTTGGGCTCTCGCCCTTTATGCCGGTCTTTGGGCATATGATGGCTGGGACAATGTGAGTTGTAATGATCAAGTTTACAAGGCTAGATAACTAATATAGTCCAGACAAATTACGTCGTTGGGGAGTTCAAGAACCCAACCAAAGACCTACCTCGAGTCATCCACACAGCCATGCCTCTGGTCATCCTCTGTTATGTGCTAGCAAACATAGCCTACTTCCTTGTCCTTCCTCTCGAGAGCATGGATGGGTCCAACACAGTAGCTGTCATGTTTGGCAACCGAGTGTTTGGTTCTGTAGGCTCACTTATTCTCGCGCTCATCGTTAGCGCTAGTTGTTTCGGTGCCCTCAACTCTTCGACTTTCACCTCTAGTCGTTTGGCATATGTGGCTGGGAAAGAGGGCTACATTCCTTCGATCTTTGGCACTATTGGTATTGGGGGCAGCCCGCACGAGCATGAGCTCAGCACACAGCGTACCCGAAGCTGGTTCACGCGTAAGATGCGCAGAATGTTCGGCGATGAAGATGCTGGATTGTTTTATACGCCAGTCTATGCCCTAATTCTCAACGCTGTTCTTACAGTTGGTTACGTGGTCGTTGGCGAGTTCAGCACTCTCGTCACCTTTTATGGCGTTGCAGGCTACACATTCTATTTCCTCACAGTCCTGGGTCTGATCATCCTGCGCGTGCGAGAGCCGGGACTGGCACGACCATACAAGACCTGGATCACGACGCCTATTATTTTTTGCTGCGTTAGTCTCTTCCTCCTCAGCCGCGCTGTCTTTGCACAGCCTTTCCAGACTATCGCCGTCGTGTTCTTCGTGGTAGCTGGTGTACCTGTTTATTTCTGGCGCATTAGAGGGCGAGACGAGCAGGTCTTGAGACGGAGAGGACAGCCCAGCGAGGAAAAGAAGTGGTGGCAATTCTGGAAATGATTGAAAAGTATAGCATGGATTTGGAGTTGGCAGCGAATTCATATCATGAATGGTAAAATCATGGTCAGCCATATAGCGCTTGATGATGGCTCATAACGAAGCATACCAAAAATAGTGAGAAATTCTGTATTAATAGCAAAGTAAAAAGACAACGAACAGCAGCATATTTCTGCTTGGCTTCAGTTTAGCAGCAGTCATTATGAGAGAATGTGTAAAATGTCTGACGACGTGCAGATAGCCCGATGCCTGCTGCATTGGTGATTATAGGAACCAAGAAGGAGAATCAAAAGATAGGACACATGTGATTTATTCTGACAAAGGTGATTCATGTATATGTGTTATATCAACTGTCGCCCTCAGTTTTTCGGCAAGTATTTATCGGATATTGAAAGGTTCATGTCTGTCCCAAATATTTCATGCTATTTGATGGAGATCATCAAGTAAACTCATTGGTAGTTTGATAGATTAACGTAGGCTTTTCACGGCATCTTGTTAGGGTCACTGAAGACAAGACAAAAGGAGGTAGAACTTTAACAAATTGTATTATCTGCAACGCTGATTGCTTTTGACCCGCGTCTATAATGCAGTTGTTGTAAAACTAATCATCATCATGTACAAATCATTTCTTCCATTCTCTCAATACATTTATTTCTTCTCACGCTGACCATAGGCCTTGGTGGCATAGTCACCCTGGTGGACGATAAGATCCTCAGGCTTGTAGTCGTGGCGGCCAGACAGGTAAGAGTCGATGATGGCCTTGGTACCGTTGGCATATCGGATCTGAGCGTCCAGAGAAGTACCGGACATGTGAGGAACCATGGCGTTACCGCCACCCCAGTTGTTCTTGGCGGTTCGTAGAGGGTGCTCCTTGGGAGCGGGCTGGTGGTCCCAGACATCACCACCGTAACCGGCGAGGTGACCAGACTTGAGAGCGGCAGCAACGTCCTCCTTGACGACGATGGCACCACGGGCAGTGTTGACGAGGTAAGAGCCCTTCTTCATCTTGGCGATGAGGTCCTTGTTGAAGAGACCCTTGGTCTTCTCGTGGAGAGGGCAGTTGATGGTGACGATATCACACTGAGCGAGCATCTCCTCGAGGGTGTCGACACGGCGGCAGCCAATCTCCTTCTCCTTCTCGGGAGAAAGGGGTTGGTAATCGAAGTAGAGGAGCTCCTTGCAGTCGAAGGGCTTGAGGCGGCGGAGGACACGCTCACCAATGCGGCCGACAGCGACGGTACCGACAACCTTGCCCTCAAGATCGAACTCCTGCTTGGCAGCGTGGGCAACGTTCCAGTCACCGGCCTCGATCTGCTCGTGGGCAGGGACGAAGTTGCGGACAAGGACAAGGATGGTCATGAGAACGTGCTCAGCAACGGAGACGACGTTGGAGCCAGTGACCTCAGCAACGGTGATACCGCCGTTGGTCTTGTTGGCAGCGTTGAGGTCGACGTGGTCAGAGCCGATACCAGCAGTGACAGCGAGCTTGAGCTTCTTGGCGCGAGCCAGACGCTCGGCAGTCAGGTAACCGGGGTGGAAGGGAGTGGTGATGATGATCTCAGCATCCTCGAGCTCCTTGTCGAAGGTAGAGCCCTCATCGTCCTTGTCGGATGTGGTGACGAGAGTGTGACCTTGGTCCTCGAGCCACTTGCGGATACCGAGCTCGTTCTCAGTGGTACCGAGAAGGAGGGGTTGCTATGAGACATGTTAGTTGCCATGAAATCAATTGGCTGAGGAGAAGTGATTTGAAGAGTGATTGAGGGGTTGATGATGCAGTGTTCAGACATTGGGTGTAAGTTGGGTTGCATTGTTGCTCAGACCCATGCATTGTATACCACAAGAGTGACACAAGCTAAACAATGCCACCCAACTATCACTTCTCGATGTCTTTGCATGTTGCCCAGACGTTGCCCCGCATCATTGGGCTGGATGTGGCTGATTCTCATGTAGTGAGACCATTTCCCCGCGTTTGAGATCGACAAGCGCGGAAGGATGGTGTGTGGAGAGTTGTTTGTGGTTGTCGGTAGATATGAGAGTTGAAGGCAGAATCAACGACCATTGGAGATGGTTGATAGAGAATCAAGAGGAATTGGGTTGAGATAATGAAAGTGGTAAAAGACATACATCCTTGGCGTGCTGGCCACCGTCGTAGAGAACTGCAAGAACCTTGACCTGTTTGATGTGTTAGTTGAGGCTCAAGAGGATATAGAGATGTAGATGGAGAGGAATGCTTACCATTTTGGCGGTTGTGAAAAGGGTTTATTGGTTAGAGGAGGAAATAAGAGAAGAAGGAAGAAAGATGATGATGATGATGATGATGAGAGTGAGGAGGAGAGAAAGTAGGATATCGAGGGTCCAATGCCAGATATTTATGCTCTGGAAATGAACGCGCCATGGCTATGTATCTTGTCACCAAGTAACGGGCACCGGCGTCTGATCGAGCCTGTTACAACGATGTATGCTCTCCACAGTTAGGGAGACAAGACAAAAGATGGCACAGCCAAGGTTCCACGTCTCACGCACACTCACACAAGCACCGTAGCAAGCGTAGTGCTGCGCTGTAATGCTTGCGTTCTCGCCATGAACGGAACTGGAACCGTGGCACGGGCAGGGGCCGGTGTCTCTCAGACAGCGAATCTCCATCGATCCCGCGAACCCCGAAGGTGTCGGCATCTGAGGGGGGTCCCATGGAGAACCTACTCTATCAGCTGTGGGCGTCAAAGTCTGGAAGCATTCTCCATCTCGATAGGTTCTCTGCGGAGGCGACAAGCGCCGAAACTGGCAGCCGCAACGAGACCGGACATTGAGTATCGAACTGTCAATTCCATCAGGTACTTGATCAGGCTGCTATTTCGAGTGTCTGTGGTCTGTACAATTCACGGTGACCGGCCTGTAACCCGCTGGATGCCGTCCCAACTAACACGCTCGCAGCCGTAGAGAGCGGGGGAGGGGGAGTAGGGAGCGCGTGCGACCACACACTTGGAGGGGTCTTACTCGAAGAGGAAAGTATGGGCAAATGGGCGAGAAGCTCCTCATCCATGATACGGGGCATATCTCGGTGTTCGGTGTTGGTTTGACTGGGGGAGAAGCTCGAGAAGGGCAAAGTGGAGGATAAGAGCTAGAGCTGTAGACCAATCGCGTGTGGTCATCTTGCTTCAGGCGGGGTCTCCAAGGTTGCCTCTTTCGGCACCCACAGAGCGGGGTTAAAGCCAACCTCTTCAAGTAACGGCAGCTACGGTGTAAATCTCCGTCTTTAGGTATATTCTGCTGTCAAAAAAAAGATCAATCAAAAATAAAGGTGATGCTGTGTCTCCAAGGGACTCCAATTGGGAGAAAATCAAGTTAGTCTGCCTCTTGGAGAAGAATGGAACATTCTAGGGAAACATTGTCCGAGGCGATGCGATGTGATACTGACGATGGTGTAAGTGGGGGACATGCTTATGATGGATGGATGATGCCGTAACAACTACAACTACACCACAGCAACCGTACCTAAACGACTTGCTATTGAGTAATTGGGCTCCAATTATCGCTACGGAGTCGTCAACTGTGGAAAACTGCTACATACTACTCGGAACCTGTTATCAATGATGCAGTTGTCCACAGATGGACCGACTCTCCACTGAGGCTCTGATATCGTACGTAGATTGCCTCATTTACACTTTACAAGGACTTGCTTGTCCCTCTTAATCGTTGACATCTCTGTATCTAGTATACTTTGACCGGTGACTGATACCTAGTAAGACTTCCATCGTCTCATGACTGCATACTATACCTTGTCACAAACTCATATGCCTCAAAATCTGAATTCCGTCGCTATTCGGTATCCCGCCATCCATCCGTTTTTAGCCCCCGAACCTCCTCCTGACCCATAACTCCGGCTACGGTCACGGATGCGGATGCGGGGTGGCCTCTTCCGCACTTTCATCTCCGGAGCTTCAATGAGATTCGACCAGAACCGCCACATGATGATAGCGACGAGGCCAAGCTTTTTCGGACTCGATCTGTTATGTTGGCCTGGTTGGTACAGTTGTTTTGCATCTCCAGTGTTTGCCTCTTTGGTTGTTTCCCTGCATGCTCATCTTCCTGAGCTTGAGAACCTGCAGGCAAAATAGCTCACGGTCAAAACATGCGTATAGCTTCACACGGCGACAGTAAACAGCTTAACATGAATAGCATAACCTACTCCGCACAACGCTATAGTAATTTATTGAATACGTCGTTATCTAAATGTATTCATTTCAAGAGAAGAGTACAACATCGAAATGGCGAAACTCAGTATTATATCCCCAAAAATATAAAGCATACTTGCCTACCCTGAATCTCCGGACCACCGGCCAGCCTCTGTTAAACCCTCAAGGTTCTTCTTCCTCATCCCCCTACCTCTCTTCTCCTCGTGATCCCATTCAGAATTTGTCCCACAACGCCGTATCATCTCCGACCTGTCACCCAAAACCCAAATTAGCGTAGTCTGAGGCTGCCAAAGTTGCCCCTGGCGTTAGTTATAGTGTTGGCGTTTCCCCCGCTGCCGGAGGTCGAAGCCGGCTTCGGGAATATCGTTCACATCCGTAGCAGCTCGGCGTCTAATAATGTTCTCGGATCAAGGAGTCACGCTTCATCGGCGAGGAAGGGTTGGAAGTTGACGAGGCTCAGTGAGATAACTTTGAATGGTTGAAGGGATTTCATTCTACCCGTGCTCTTCAGCTTCTAGCATAGAATTTCAGTTAAACTAACACCTTTTCCTCCATACTCCACGAGACCTCATTAACCATATCTTACAGCAAAATGAAATCCATTGTCCTAATTTTCATCGCAGAATGTCGTTCCATCCATATTGCTTGGATGTCGAGCCCCAGACCGTGATGCCGTCCCACAATCCGTCTACCTCTTTATCCCATCCGTAAAGCGCCAGCCCATAAATCATACCATACCTATCATAAAATAAACCCAACCTAACTCTGCCCAGTCGTTATGAAGAAAATACGACGACATTAGACCGTACCTTGTAACAAATGAACTTACATCATAAACCCAAATAACAGAGGGGCTGGTATCGGTATGGGAGCTCCATCATCATAGTCATCAAAATCACTCGAGTTTCCCTCACCCCATCCGTCTTCTTCATCTTGCTCCCCTTGATCATTTTCATCATCTTCATCTTCATCTTCATCCCCATCCTCTCCGCCCATGTAGGGAGGAAAAAGCTCGAATGGAACTCCATCGCTATCGACGTCATAGTAATCTGAATGATCGTCAATCTCATCACTGACAGAGCCATATTCGAAGTCTTCCCCTTCCTCGTCCTCTTCCTCGCCCTTGTCCTCTTCCTCGCCCTTGTCCTCTTCCTCGCCCTTGTCCTCTTCCTCGCCCTTGTCCTCATCACCCAATCCAATATTAGCAGCGACTATATCCGTGACTGAGGGCTCCACATAGGCTATGTCGAAGGCCTCCAGGACCTTTCGCCCCTCGACTTTCAAGACCTCGGATTTCGGTATCGCTTGCTTCACGAGTTCTTTGACATCTTCATCATCAAGCGTTGTGACATCAGTTCGGAGACCAGCTGAAATCAGCCGGCTGGTAAATGTCCAGTTGAGTGTTGGTACACGATCATCTGGTCTTCCGACAAGAACCCTGCTTGGATCGGGCTGCCATTTTATAAGAGATGACCAGCATTCTCGATGTAGCCTCTCTGGTTTGTCGCGCAACGCGTGCGGATGTTTGGCAAGAAGTTGACATGTCTGTGGCTGATAGTCATGAGTTATGGTATACATGAAAGCACCATCAGGCATGGCTTTTGTAGGCATATGGATGTCAGCACCCCCATTTACAAGGACAGGTGTTGTCCGCCAACAAGACCCAGATCTGAAACTATAATACAACGGTGGCTCACCCTCGAAGAGCTCATTCGGGTCTTGGCCGCGATCAAGAAGCACTTGGATCAGGCTCGATGGCTCGTCGGCAATCGGAGAAGGCTTCTCCAAGCACCGATAGATTAACCCCTTACGGAACACGCTCGGGGTTGGCACCGACCTCATCAAGTCGGCGGCTCGGGTCCAGAGCTGCTTGTTCAGAGCTGTTTTGAGAAGGTCCACCAGGAAGCCCTCGGAGGGACCTGAAATGCCGTACTTGGCGTGATCGATGTGCAATATGAAATCCGTCTTTCCATCATCATACGGTTCGTGGACGAATATTGAGAGAAGTCTTTCCAGATCACCCTTTTCTGGCCGTCCACCGTTCTCAATGATCGCTCTAGCGATATTCAAGTTTCCATGAATGATGGCCTCTGTGAATGGACGGCTGGCAGCAACACCCTTTTCGTTTGGGTCAGCACCATGCTCGATAAGAAGCTTGGCTAGAATGGCGTGCTGATTATCCCATTCACGGTTGAAGTAGGGTTCGCATTGCCGTGTGCAGATAATGTTGAGTGGTGTAATCTCGTCTCTCGAATCTTCCAATGTGGCCCCTGCATCAAGCAGCAGCTTGGCAGAATCGTACAAACCCAGAATAGCAGAGCCTTCGGCGGTCTCACCGACCCTCGCAAGTGCAGACAGGCCTTCATTGTCTACCGCGTTAACGTTGGCACCGCCTTCAAGCAATGCTTGCATTGCATCTGTGTTGCAGCTCGCGCTCGCCACCATCAATGGTGTCATTCCAAGTAGGGTTTCCCGCGCATCGACATCGAAACCCTTAGTAATGAATTTCTGAATGATTTCAGCCTCGGAGACCTTGCTAGGTTTCTTCGGAGGAGATCCGAGGGGGTCAAAAAAGTCTTCTGGCCGGAGGTGACGAGGTCCGAGAATCAGGTGAAGAATACTGAATTGATGTACAGATAGTGCCGTGACATTTGAACCCAAATCAACGAGTCTTGCGGCGTCATCGAAGCGACGTGAGAAACATGCCATCATGAGGGGCGTCAATCCCGTCTCAATGAGTCTCTTATCAATATCGGCACCATGTTCAAGGAGATATGGGACTACGGTATCCCAGTGTCCATGCCATGTTGCTTGAAATAGAGGTGTTCCCATAAATGGACCTTCGACGTCGATGTCTTCTTGATACTTTTCGTCAATGAGAAACTCGATGAGATCCATCATGTTCATTCTCGCAGCGTGATGTAGTGCGGTGAGTTTGAATCTGCTCGAGTCCACGGGGGTGTCATCCTGTCGCCATGCGAGCGGTTCCAGCTCGAAGTCTATTCCCTGATAGATGACCGGCGACGCTCCACGCTTCAGTAAAAACTTTGCCGTTTCGAGTTCCTCATGGCATATGGCGACATGTAAAGGTGTCCAGTTTCCTCCATGTAAATCCTCGAGCTCTCCTTCATCTACAGCTGGAGACTCGGAGAAAGCTTCCATGGGCAGATGTGGACGACACAAGCACACGCCCCACGAAGGGGCATCTATAGGAGCACCCGCCTCGAGGAGAATTTCAATCATATCGATCCGCCCCTTACTCGCAGCAACATGTATGGGCTCCCATCTGCAATCGCTGAATATGCCGTCGTCGCAACCGCCTATGAAGCAATCGCACGTGTCGTGTGACACATATGATGCGTCCAAATCAACTGAGTGGTCATCGTCCTGAACCCTCCAAACAGGGTCGTCGTAGTAATTCGAATGATAGTTGTACCACTTATGCTTAGTGCTAATGCGTGGTTTGGGTCGGTGGGTAAAGGCTACCCGTGAAGGGTCAACGCCAGCCTCGAGAGCACGGCGCAAGATATTGATGTCTCCATGTTCGACAGCCCAATGTATGGCACCCGGTCTATCCGATCGAGCTTCGCGTTTCCAGAGAATCGGGCTGGCGATATCGTAGCAGTGCTGGTTGGCTCTTGATAAGCTAGCTATATCATATTTCTTGACCAAGAAGCCGGCGATATTACAGAGGACCTCGTTTGGCAGCCTGTCCAGCGAAAGCATGGTGGGCGAGCTACCTGGGGCGACGAGGGGCCTGGAGAAGAGGATGATGCAGGGAAAGAAAAGTTAGGGTATGACTGAGTATGAGGGGGAGCTGTAGCTCATGTCTAATAACTATGTAATAAATAATCCATGGCAGTGGAATTTCTCGATTTTCCCGAAGTGGACCTGTTTGGCGAAGCTCTCGCATCACGCCAAAGCTGGACGAGCCAACCAGATCGAGATTTGCCGACTTTAGCGGAGTTCGCTACGCATCTAGCGCCATCAGCCCTGTCCCTGGTCAACTGAAGCACTGTCCATTCGTTCCATGTTTTTGGTAGGTCCCAATACCTCGGGAGCATGCATTGTTTCATCTGGAGGAATTTAGCACTTGAGATGGAAAACGAGAAACATTTACATCTTTTGTATCGACCTATAGCAACGGATATAATTGCTCTTCATCGTTCCCGTTATACCCGCTACCTTGTGGTCCAGAAGTGTCAGCGTCTGAGTGCTATGCACGGCTTGACCCACACTTAAATCGTACATTTTTTAATACCTTAGTCAAGACATTCATTGGATTGAATAGTTGGTCCAGTAGGTTTGGTTGAAACATGGGTCCATCATAGAATCAATGGGCTCAGATATTTCCGTGTCAATTGGAAACGTTGAAGAAAGAAAAGGCAATTTAGCCCTGGAGCTGGCTCATTTACTTGGCACAGACCCAACAAGTTTGGTCATCCAGTGACTCTGAGATACTCCCCTTTCACCGATCTTCATCGATGTGCATGTTGCTCTTGGTGGATTTGCACACGTTCTCCCATATGCGCCCTGGAATATAATTTATGGTTTTTCCACTTTCTCTGTGCTTTGTAAAGCCAGGGGATAGTTTGTGATAACCGGGGGCAACCCAGCCTCAATATAGACCACACTCGGCCCATTCTGCCTTAGACTTACAACGGGAAGCCAACCAACATGAAATGGAGGGTACAAACACAAGGCTATACGCCCTCACCCAAAAGTCAAAATGAAATAACAGAGCGAAGCAACATTATATAAAGTTGATGCCTACCTCCCTTTCATAGAAGGTTCCTACTACTCTATCTATACTCCTGTATTGACTATGAACACAATGGGTGTTGGACCGCCTCGTCTGGACAAATACAGCAGGATTCTCTCACGTCTTTTTGAGAATCTCGCACTGTTTCATATTCTCAAAGGCATTGATGGTCCTCATATGGTCACCGCCTATGCCCCAACTGATGTCCGAGGTATCAGACGCAGGTTCCTCAAAAACTTGTGTTTCATCTGCGATTATCGAAAGGGCGGAGACACTACTACTTCAATTGCTCTAGAATCCCAGACAAACGAGATTATTCTCTGGGTTGCAGCGAACTTTACGCCACAAAATAAAGTCATTCCGTTCCTGAACGATATTCTTCAACAGCTCCAAAGGGACCCGAAAGGGACCGAGGAAGAACGAGAAAGGCTGAGACAGAAGTTGACAAAGAAATGCATTGACTTTGCAGCCCCAAGGCTGAAGAAAGAGTGCAAGCTATTGTGGCGGGCTACTCGTTACTGCGAAAGGTATCTGCAAGAAAATGCCACAACTGTCCAAGGAGCTGGTAAGTTAAGCCATAACAACAGCAGGAGGCATAGTTAACCAGGGATATCCATAGAGAGAAGATCCCTCCTAGAGTGGCTACCTCGATTCTCTGACACTAATACAGACACTCTAGCCCTTTGTCAAACTGCTTACGATTCTCGACATGATCTTCAGATGTCGAGCCTTGAGTCTCTGAGTAGAGAGCTTGATGTTGCACCTCGAGAAACTGCAATGAACATCAAGGCAGTCAGACATTTGATAGGTCGTCTTGCCGAAAGAATCCGCATACCAGCACTCCTGATCGACGATTTTATCAAGTTAGGACCATTGTTCACCTCCTATGAGATCAAGAAAGTTCAGGCCCCTATCCCAGCAATTGTTCCACCAGCGGATGGGCTCAGAAACCTGAACTCGATATTGAAAAGAATACTACGGCCTGGGGATCCCCGCCTCAAGGATATGCAAAGCCATCTCGCTCTTTTAGATGGGCCACTACAATTGGAAGAGACCATTAGATCCATGTACGACGAGGATAACGGCCAAGTACGTGTGCACTCGGAAATTCAGGTACTAGAAGAATTCCATCGGAACCAACGCAGCTTCGTCGGTGGCGATCGCTACATAGCATGCAGCAAGCTTGCATGTCTATGCTGCAAATTCTACTTTAAGCACCACCCTGGAAGGTTCGAGGAGCCCGAGTCTCATCAGAAAGCGTACCTGAACTGGAGACCTATTGAGTTGCCAGGCGGATGGAAGAATGAGCACTGGCTGGATCAGCGTAAGGCCTTGGCAATGCTTAGTAGTGAGCTGAGTACAGCAGTTGAACAGCAGATCGAAACTCAGCAAGGGCCTACCCCATGGCAGCCGGACTCTGTAACGAATATCACCGAGACTATGAGCACTACAAGCCTCGGCGAGGTTGAAAATGACGAAGTCTTGGGAATCGGTGATGGATGGAGTGATGGTGAGTTTATCACAGATTACGCCAGTTGTCGCACGGTATATTGACACCAACACTAACAGATTCTGCCTCATTGGCACACATAAATGAAGATGAGTTCAGCGATGAAAGTGAGGATAGTGATAACGACTCGGATGGAGGTGTAGGATTGGATGCCTGAAGTGATAGGAGTGTGTATCTAGAATTTTAGTCGACTACTAACATTAACAAATTGGACATTTAGAAAGAAACCAGCAATGAATTAATAAAAAGTTAAGTTTACTCTGGCAGCATGCTATTGAAAGGACCGACTAGCTACGACGCTTCCTCTCCCTTTTCTTTCCACGATGTGCCTCCCGCTCATGCCTACTCAAGTTGTACTTCCTGGTAAACCACTCATTGCATAACAAACATTGGAAGGTCTTCCGGGAGCGGTGCGTCTGATAGTGACGCTTCATGTCCTTCTGCCAAACATCTGTATAGCTACAGCCAGGCCAGGAACAGTGAACAGGTCTGGTATGAGTTCGAAGATGGTTGCTGAGTTCTCGTTAGTAACGTGGGCATAGAGAATCACGGGATCCCAAGACTCACTTCCGCTTGCGATTCTCGCTGAAGGATTTATCGCATTCGGGCCAGTTGCAGAAAAATATTCCATTTCTTGCAAACTCATCACTTTTCAAACGAATGATGGTATCTTCTTCGAACCTTTCCTTGCTGCCCGTTTCTGAACTTGAACTGTTATCTGTCGAGGTCTCAGCAGGAGGAGAACCAAAGTCTGGGGAGATGAGGTCAAAAGATTGTATCTGAGTTCCGCCACTTCCTAAAGCCACAGGAGAGATTGCATCGAGGACTGTATCGTTCGACTGGCTGTATACAGAACCCGCACTCTATAGAGTGGATGTGGGTTCTGGAGAGCCAGAGAGCGATACATATCCTGGAATCACCTCATATGTGGATTCATGAAGATCGAGAAGAGATACAGGAGAGGACGAAAGGTCGAACTGAGCTGCTTCGATATCGCTGAGATGCGAATTCATCCCGATAATCGGCGCCGCGAAATCAAAGTCAGAGAGGCCGTCCACAGCTGAAGGTGCGGAGTCCATAGCCAAGTCGAGGACATCCTCTTGGTCCATCAAAGGGCCAAGAGAAATGATCTCCTGCGGCCATGAGTCCATGAGGCTCTGATCCACATCCTGCGAGTATGTCACTGTGGACAAGGCCTCGAAGTCTCTTGGAGACGCTAGATACAGGGCGGTGCAACGTCAGTACAGCGACTGGTGGAGTATTCCCCAAGTATAATGACTCGAGCTTGACACATTTAACTTACGGCTGAGTAAATTGTCCGAGCCTACGAAACTTAATTCCGTAGGCTCGTCCTGAATCTGGGGAAGTGATTGAGTATCGCTCATGAACTAGACGCTGTGAATGGGATTGGAAAGAGGGTGCGTTCACAAAGAAACTCGCAGACGAAGCGTTTCATTTTATACTCTGTTGTTGTTTTCTCTGTCTCATATACTCTCGGCATGGCTTAAAATGACACCTTGAGTAGGCTTTCTCGCAACCTCTTGGCACGGCAAGTTCCAATGATTGTCTCTCGACCCCTCAATTGTAGGCCAAAAGTCACGTTATTGGTATTTGATTGGCTATGTTTGTTGGTCGGAAGTGTAAAAATGCCCGCGCTAAGGGAGGCCTACCTTATCTTATTGGCTGATCAATGTGGTTGCATACAGAACTTTGGTTTATACGGCCCGGGCTGACGAGACGATATGTCTTGGAATGAACTCAATGAACTCGATGGATTTAATGGTGTACTCTAATTATCTGCCTTGGGAGTCTCCGACGGTTGCTTATTGGAGGTGACAGTAGCAAGGTAAACTTGTGCCTGGCGAAGTGTAATAAGCTGCAGCCAACACCTGTCAGTCTGACCACCACTTCCAACTGGGACTCTGGTTTTCCACGATATCAGACCTGGCGAGGGAATAGGACTTTTCGTCACCTCACCGCATTTACACCAAGAGAAGCAAGGCTTTATCTCTCAACCTAGCGCATAGACATTACAGTGCACCTCAACGATGTCATCAAGCCACAGCTTGGGGTAAAGTCACTACCTAAACCATAACAAGTGGAATACAAATGGAGAAACTCGTCAACTCGTCCAGGTCTAGACTGAAGACATTCTCCACAGCCAAACCACGCCGTTGAAGCCATGAGCGAGCCCGGTTCCTAGGCTAAGAGGAATTGAGGATACGGTTATCAAGAATAGACAATGACTAACCAAAGCCATTTCAAATCATGAGAGGTTTGCACTGACTAGCATATGATCATGATGGTGTTTCCACGTCTAAGGCACCACCAAGTAACGTTATGCTTCAATTAGTTGCATGATAGGACATCGAGATTGAGTTTACGTTTGGGAAAAAAAGCCCGCCCGAAAATCCCGACTTCCAGGATAGTATTCTGGAGGAATGTTGGTGATCTCATAGGAACAGGCCACACGTAATTGGGATCTGAACCACATTTATGATATAATTCACGATGCAGGACACGAAAGATCATCGCATTGACACATACAGAAAGACCCTGGTGATATCATCTCAAGGGATATGAAACCGCCATCTCGTAAAGATCTCAACAGATCAACAGAAACGTCATAAACGTTGACAGACAATGGACTAGTGAGTCAACCCCTGCGAACTGCAATGCCACGCGATGGAGCTCAACGTTTGACAAAACGGAATGACCATGAGGACCGCCATTTCGCGTAACATGAGGCTGAGGCCAGCCTCCGTCCTGTCAAACAAAGACCATCGTATCCTATTCCTTGGCATCGGTCTCGCCTGTGCATGTACATTGGCTAACTAATCCTTAGTCTTAGATCCACAGATTTGGGTTTTATCAGCGAGAAAAAAAAACCCCAATGGATATCGTAGCATGTGACGGAAGAATGGCATTTGAAGAGATAAAAAAAGAAGCTAATTATGGATATCGGATCTTCAATGATTGGACTGGGATCCTCTCATGTTTCGAAACAAGGGATTGAGCATCGCAATCTCTTGACGTCAGAAGAACTGGACCTTTTCATGACGATATTCATTTGCTGACTTGGGTGTGTTTGAGATTGTATAGTCGGTGTACTACCTATAATAGTATTTGTATAAGGTATCTCATCTCTGATACTGCCCGCTCAACATCGTGAATGGCACCAGTCTATCTGTCTGAGGTGTCCGGAGAGAAACACCCATCCAATGAAGTAGTCGCGGCAGGACCCTCGTATTAAAGGCCCCGACTTGGCTACAGCTGGGACTCCCCGCACCGGCGATCCCTCTAGCCATTCGCTAAACTCCCTGCAATCCACTGGAGCGGGTTCCACTCTGACCACAAATGGGCTCAATACCCACTGAGGGTCCGCTAGTCACCTCACGATGCTAGCCAGCCTGCCAGCCACTTCCAGGTTCTGATCGGCCAGCCCAGCTGTGATGGACCTCATCGTTACATCGGCTGAGCTGAGAACCAGGACGGACGATTTTGAGGCAAACATTTAAAACACTCGACCATCGCCCTTTTCTCTTTCTTGGTTTGTTCGTATCATCAATTCTCCTTCAAAGACTACAAACACAATAGACAAGACATTGACTTGATTCTTGTCATCCTCTTCCCGTCCTCCCTTCTCAGATTTTACCTCTCTCTGCATCAAAACTCTACCCAACAATCATGCTCACCTCAACCTTCTTCCTCAGCCTCCTCGGCCTTGCAGCGGCCTCACCAGTCCAGCCTCATATCAACGTGAACCCCAAATACCCTTCACGCTCGACATCAAAGGGCTTCAAGCTCGTCGTCAACGTCACAGACCACTCCAAGGACTTTGATCCCCCCATCCACAACACCGAGCTCACCAGCATCCACACCGGAGCCGGCCTCGCCCTCGTCGGAGTTATCGAGAAGGAAGGTCGTATCTTCTACCAAAACGGTACCAAGGAGGAGCGCCAAAACGGCGAGGCTACTGTCATCAGCGACGGTGGCACTCCCTTGACTCCCAATGGCATCGCTCTCGTGGCCGACAAGAAGAACAAGAACATTTTCGGTGCTACTCTCAACTTTGAGCCCGGCACACCCGGTGTTCAGTTGAACCAGCCCGAGGACCCCTACACATATCTGCTGCCCGAGACTTTTGTGGCGTGTAACAAGAGCTTGGAATACTACCAGGGCAAGCACTTCATCGTCATTGAGCAGGCACACCTCACCATCGACAAGAACAACAAGATCCAGCGCAACATCCCCAAGGGTTGTGCCCCCATCCGCCTCGTGCCCCAGTGTGCCGAGTTGGAAACTCTTCCTAAGGGATCGTACTCCAGCCACAAGTACGCCCTTGAGTCCAAGTGCTACAAGGATGTTTCCAAGATCCAGTGGAAGAAGTACAGCCCTTAATCTGGAATACCTTGGTGAACAATGAGATGGAATTAATGATGACGAAAGGATAATGATTGTTTTGAACAGCCAGCAGTACTAGGATTGGCATTAATAGCCTTAATAATGTATAACAATTATCTTTATGCCTAAAGGCTTGCTCTAACCGTGACCTAACTGTATCGTGAAATCACCTCAACACATCAGCGGTGAGGCATATGTGGGTATCACCACCTCACGCACAACTGGATCTAGACTCGCCAAGCAGTTGGGAAATCCGAGGCCACACAAGAACAAAGACTGCTTGTGGAACCATGACAGCTGCTTTTCCCGGCAACGGCGGGGAGACGATTTGGGAAGCGGACTGTCCCCGTAAAAGTCTATCATCAGGTGCTGCAGGCACATAAACTCAAACTCCACAAAGTCATTGTTTGTCCGTTAGCGGCTCATCTTTTGGACCAAAAGATAACCTTCATGTACCAAAACGGAAGAGGAACGTTGTCTTGAGTCAGTTGTTTTGCCACATGTGAACGATGTTTGCTACTGTCTATCCCTGTTTGTCAAGTTAAGTCATGATCAACCAAGTTTGCAACTTCACTTGGAAACGAGAATAGGCTTGTCTTCGACGGATTAAATCGGAAGTCTGGAAGTCTGGTGTCTCTGACCGATGGCAAAGCTGTGCTCGTTGCTGTCGAGGTGGAGGTTTGGGCTGGCACTGACACCCAACGGCTATGCAACGTCTACGCATATTGCAGGCGCCACGAAAGCCTAGGTATTTGGTTTATACTGTTTCCATTGCTACAGGACCCCTTATATCTAGACATATCTCAGAAACAGGGGAGTTGTCGCTAAGCTGAGTATGTATCCTCATGTTGTTGAGCTCCAACAAGAATATTGAATGAAGGTTTATGTGAACTTTACGTATTAAGTGAAGAAGAGGCAATCTTGGCCAGCATAAATTAATGGCTACGGCATAGATGGATCAAGCCCAAGTAATAAGAGTCCATAAGACAATACCAGACGCGCATTTCCGCTTTTAAACCCATTAAGCCCTAGTTCACCAACGTGATGTTATGATGAGCCCAACCATATACGAAGAGTATAGAAGCCAGCGACATATTGGCCTCTGACCAACTAGCATATGAAGAACATATGCTGGATGGCAAAGGCCAACTTGATGCCCACCTCTAACGTCTGCGGTGAAGGCTTATAGTTTATGGACGGCGAGGAATAAGGCGACGGCGAGCTTGTCGCTGCATCCTAAACAGGCATTATGCTCTTCAGTATACCAGCGGTGGATTTGCGAGGGTCAGAATCGTCGGCACTCTCGCCCGGAGTGTCGTCGGGGCAGCCCCAGTTTGCACCGTGGATCTGGTATGAGTCCCGTTTGAACATCGGTTCGCCTTTGGGCTTGAACTTCACCAGGCTAGGTAGGGTAATTTCTCCAGTTCGGGGTATTGCCGGGAGGAGGCCGCTTATTGTCTTCCTGTTGCCCATCTTAACACTGCAATACTGCCTATACAACGACTCGAGGAGGAGCCAAGAGTGGATGCGATATTGAGTGCAATACAGGGTGCCTGAGATAAAATTGTCAGTATATACAGGTAGATGCAAGTGAGGCAGGGCGGCGTTCCATGTATCTCCCACTCCCGCCCAACACCTAACTTCCTGCAGAATTGCAAAACAAAACAAAACATACCTACCGAGCCTGTGACTGGATACAGGCGCAGTTGTTGGACTGAACCAGCGACTCTGGACAACGACTTCTAATCGGCACTCGATATCTTTGAGTTGATTCAAATCACCATGCTTCACTAACGAGTTCGTCACCAGACTTGAACACTGTAAGTTCACTATTAACATGAGAAACTAACATCTAACCCTTTGAACAAGCATAGATCCCTTGGGATCCATAGCGATCAAGGTCAACTTTCGAAAACAATGTCGTTACAATGGAAATGGCCGTCATCGCCCCTGATGATTTGCAATAACTATGCCTTTTCCCCATCCTACCCCTTTTCTCCGCACCTTCATAACACAACTTTCATACCCATACGAGATACTTCGTATTACCAGACCAGCTGGTTAAAGCAGAGATATATCTTGTCTTTACAAGCAAGGCGGTACGATTTAGCTACGGATTAAAGCCATTCTAGGACGACCTGCACTCGGCCTTGGACTGCTT